>NC_047119.1:65376247-65523350 GCF_902500255.1 Thalassophryne amazonica
TTTTGCTCCAGCTGTATTTGTGCTGAATTTGATGCTTGTATCACCATTTGAAGGATTGTTTCAGTTATCTGCTGCACTAATAAGCCAACAGAGCATGAACCAGCTTGTTGTCTGTCAGCTTAAACATGTTTGCACTCTTAAACAGCTAACAGACAGACATGGCAACCTGAATTAAAGGAGAAATGCTGCTTTTAACAACCTGGACCTCATTTCTAACATAAAATATGGTTGTTTACTCATCAATATGTTTGGTGTCATTAGAAGTTCAAACGACGTGCTCAGTTCAAATCTGAAGCAAACATTTTTCTTCTTCTACTAAGGTGGATTAGAACGTTTTGTGGTACGCAGCACAAACTACTGGACAGGAGGAACCTAGCAGTCAATGTGACTCACTGATTTGAAAATGCAGCTCTTTCAACCAGGCGTGTAGTGCTGTGACATGCCAATCATCTGTGTCTAATCAGATTTCAGGGGAGTCCAGTGAAACCCGGCCTCCACTCTAGCTCCACCTATGCCAGGAAGTGTTCAACATTTCCTGTTTCACTGTGACTGAGAATTTGGCACTTCCTGTTTGACTGTGAGCTTGCCACTGAGTTCCCGTGAGATTCCATGGGATCTCGTCTGTCAATCCAGGAAGTGTTTGACATTTGAACATTTCCTGTTTTACTGTGGACTTGAATTTTGGCACTTCCTGTTTAGGACGCCCTGTACCATGAGTGAGCTTTGCGCCACTGCGCGACACTTCGCAACGGCTCGCGACGCTTCGCAACGGCTCGCGACGCTTCGCAACGGCTCGCGACGCTTCGCAACGGCTCGCGACGCTTCGCAATGGCTCGCGACGCTTCACTCATATTATTATTATTTTTTTTTTTTTTATTATTTTTTTTTTCCACTGTAATTATCATTGTTTCTTCTTTTGGCTGCTGCTGTTGGGGGTTGCTGCAGTAGATCAACAGTCTACAGCTCACTCTGTCCTCAGCATCCTTCTCCCTATATACCCTGTATTTTTACTCTGTACATGTGCGAACCATTTCAGTCTCACCTTGCTGATGTTGTCTAACTGTCCTACCTGAGCTGTCCTAATCCCATCATCCTTGCCATTCCCACTTAAAATTGCATCATCTTCTGTTCCCCCTCCTTTCTTTTTGTTTGCATCATCTGTAAACCACACAACCAAGTTGGCCTCACTGCCATCTTGTAAACTTTTAAATTCAGTTCAATTTATTTTATTTGTATGGCACCAAATCACAATAAAGCTGCCTCAGTATGCTTCACATGAGTACGATCTAACCTTACCAAACCCCCGAGCAAGCACACAAGGGACAGTGGCAAGGAAGAACTCCCTCTGCTGATAATGATGAAGAAACGTCAAGCACACCAGACTCAGAGGGGTGACCCACTGCTTAGGCTTTCTAACAGTTACAAGGTTTTTACAGATTGTACAAGAGTTTCTTTACAAACAGAAGAGACAGAAGAGCAACAAAAACAGAATCTTTAACTGAAAATAAAGTAGAGTCTGTCTTGGGTCTCTAATACATAGGCGTCCATGTCCAGCACCGGTTGGCTACAGAGCAGGACCTCCGGTCAGTGGCGCAAGAGGAGGTCTGTGGACGTGTGAAATGGCTGTGATTTGCAGTCACCAAAGTGATGTGAAAACCAGCATTTATTGGCCAGGATCCATCATTGGTGCTGTCAGTGCCTAGGACAGAGAGAAAAAGAGCAGAATCAGTCAGCTGGAAATAACTGCAGCCAAGGCATTAATTCAACAGCAGTAAATCAACAGGCAAGCAAAGAGATGACTAAGGTGGTCACCAGTGCTAGTCCTGTGCTTCACTATCAGAACCAGAATTTAGATGTAGTGAGGCTGAAACCTGTTCCGCTGCTAAAAATATGAATTTAAACGAGAGGAAGCATAGTTCCGTACTACACTGGTATGCTAACCATACAAATGGGAGAACAGATACGTCTTTAGTCTGGAGTTAAATGTCTTTACAGAATCTGACTGTTTTATCTCTTTTGTCACTCCACAAGGCAGGCACATGATAAGAGAAGGTTCTGTGGCCTACAGACTTTAATAACCTTAGGGACACAAAGTAATGCTTCACCCTGAAAACGCAGAGCCCAGGCCAGTATGTAGGTTGTAATTAGCTCAGCTAAATAGGGAGGTACTAGTCCGGGAATAATTTTATATAGCAGAACCTTAAAGCCAGACCTCACAGATACAGGAAGCCAATGAAGGGAGGCCAAAGTCAGTGTAATGTGGTCAAACTTTCTGCTTCTTGTCAAAATTCTGGCAGCAGCATTTTGAACTAATTAGAGACCCCTAATGCTGGACTGCAGTAAACCAGAGAATATAACATTGCGGACCAAGGACCATCATTTCAATCTTCTATGAATTTAAAAGTAAGAAATTACGTGACACCTGATCCGTCACCAGGTCCTAGGTGACGGGTCAGACTAAGGGCAGCTCAGAACCTCCATGACCAGTGAAAGATCAAGGACCGAGACGTCGCCCGGTATGGCGGAGCCTGGGTCCCACCCTGGAGCCAGGCCTGGGGTTGGGGCTCGCGTGCGAGCGCCTGGTGGTCGGGCCTTAGCCCATGGGGCCCGGCCGGGCTCAGCCTGAAGTAGCAACAAGGGCCCGCCCTCCTGTGGGTTCACCACCTGCAGAGGGGGCCATGGGGGTCGGGTGCAGAGAGGATTGGGTGGCGGTCGAGGGCGGGTGGCCCGGCGGCTTGGTCCATGCTCACAGCCCCTGGCTGTTGGGACATGGAATGTCACCGCGCTGGGGGGCAAGGAGCCTGAGCTTGTGCGGGAGGTTGAGAGATACCGACTAGAGATAGTCGGGCTCACCTCCACGCACAGCATGGGCTCTGGTACCCAACTCCTGGAGAGGAGCTGGACGCTTCATTTTTCTGGCGTTGCCCACGGGGAGAGGCGGAGAGCTGGGGTTGCATTGCTTATTGCTCCCCAGCTCAGTTGCCATGTGTTGGAGTTCACTCCGGTGAACGAGAGGGTCGCGTCCCTACGCCTTCGGGTCGGGGACAGGTCTCTCACCATTGTCTCGGCCTACGGGCCGAGCGGCAGTGCGGAGTACCCGACCTTCCTGGAGTCCCTGGGAGGGGTACTAGATAGCGCTCTGACTGGGGACTCCATTGTTCTCCTGGGGGATTTCAACGCCCACGTGGGCGGTGACAGTGAGACCTGGAGGGGGGTGATCGGGAAGCACGGCCTCCCCAATCTGAACCCGAGTGGTGTTCAGTTGTTGGACTTCTGTGCTAGTCACAGTTTGTCCATCACGAACACCATGTTCGAGCACAAGGGTGTCCATAAGTGCACGTGGCACCAGGACACCCTGAGCCAGAGGTCGATGATCGACTTTGTAGCCGTATCATCTGACCTTCGGCCACGTGTCTCGGACACTCGAGTGAAGAGAGGGGCAGAGATGTCGACCGATCACCACCTGGTGGTGAGTTGGATCCGCTGGGAGGGGAGGAAGCCGGTCAGACCTGGCAGGCCCAAACATATCGTGAGGGTCTGCTGGGAATGACTGGCGGAACCCTCTGTCAGGGAGGTCTTCAACTCCCACCTCCGGCAGAGGCAAAAACTCGGGTCTGGGAGGAGTTCGGGGAGGCTATGGAGGAGGACTATCGGTCGGCCTTGAAGAGATTCTGGCAAACCGTCCGATGCCTCAGGAGGCGGAAGCAGCTCTCCACCGGCACTGTTTACGGTGCAGGTGGGGAGCTGTTGACCCTGACTGGGGATGTTGTTGGGCGGTGGAAGGAGTACTTCGAGGATCTCCTCAATCCCATCGTCACGTCTTCCGAAGAGGAAGCAGAGATGGGGGACCCAGAGGCGGACTCATCCATTACCCAGGCAGAAGTCACCGAGGTGGTTAGAAAGCTCCTTGGTGGCAAGGCTCCTGGGGTGGATGAAATCCGTCCTGAGTACCTTAAGTCTCTGGATGTTGTGGGACTGTCTTGGCTGACATGCCTCTGCAACATCGCGTGGCGATCGGGGACAGTGCCTCTGGATTGGCAGACCAGGGTGGTGGTCCCTCTGTTTAAGAAGGTGGAAAGGAGGGTGTGTTCCAACTATAGGGGGTTCACACTCCTCAGCCTCCCCGGTAAGGTCTATTCCAGAGTACTGGAGAGGAGAATTCGACCGATGGTCGAACCTTGGATTCAGGAGGACCAGTGTGGTTTTCGTCCTGGTCGCAGCACACTGGACCAGCTCTACACGCTCCATCGGGTGCTCGAGGGTTCATAGGAGTTTGCTCAACCAGTCCACATGTGTTTTGTGGATCTGGAGAAGGCGTTTGACCGTGTCCCTCGGGGCACCCTGTGGGCAGTGCTCCGGGAGTACGGGGTCCAGGGTCCTTTGCTAAGGGCTATCCGGTCCCTGTACGACCGCAGCAGGAGCTTGGATCGCATTGCCGGTAGTAAGTCAAACCTGTTTCCAGTGCACGTTGGCCTCCGCCAGGGCTGCCCTTTGTCACCGGTTCTGTTCATTATTTTTATGGACAGAATTTCTAGGCGCAGCCAGGGTGTAGAGGGGGTCTGGTTTGGGAACCACAGTCTCTGCGGATGATGTGGTTCTGTTGGCTTCGTCAAATCAGGACCTTCAGCATGCACTGGGGCGGTTTGCAGTCGAGTGTGAGGCGTTCGGGATGAAAATCAGCACCTCCAAATCCGAGGCCATGGTTCTCGACCGGAAAAAGGTGCTTTGCCCTCTTCAGGTCGGTGGAGTGTCCTTGCCTCAAGTGGAGGAGTTTAAGTATCTCGGGGTCTTGTTCACGAGTGAGGGACGGATGGAGCGTGAGATCGATAGACGGATCGGTGCAGCGTCTGCAGTGATGCTCTCGATTTACCGGTCGATCTACGTTCCGATCCTCACCTATGGTCATGAGATTTGGCTCATGACCGAAAGAACGAGATCGCGGGTACAAGCAGCCGAGATGAGTTTCCTCCGCAGGGTGGCTGGGCGCTCCCTTAGAGATAGGGTGAGGAGCTCGGTCACTCAGGAGGAGCTCATAGTCGAGCCGCTGCTCCTCCATGTCGAAAGGAGTCAGTTGAGGTGGCTCGGGCATCTTTTCCGGATGCCCCCTGGACGCCTCGCTGGAGAGGTGTTCTGGGCACGTCCCATTGGGATGAGGCCCCAGGGAAGACCCAGGACACGCTGGAAGGATTACATCTCTCGGCTGGCTTGGGAACGCCTTGGGGTTCCCCCGGAGGAGCTGGGGGACGTGTGTGTGGATCGGGAGGTCTGGGCGGCTTTGCTTGAGCTGCTGCCCCCGCGACCCGACTCCGGATAAAGCGGAAGAAAATGGATGGATGGATGGATGGAATTTACTTGACATCCAGCTTTTTACAGAAGCAAGGCAATCTTCTAAAGTCTTGATGTGTATGAGATTACCAGCAGTTATTGGGATGTGCAACTGAGTATCATTAGCATAGCAATGAAAAATAATCCCACAACATCACAGCATATGCCCAAGGGTTGCAGTATAAAGGGAGAAAAGCAGGGGGTCTAAGATGGATCCCTATGGAACTTTGTTTTTCATTGGAACAAAGTTTCAGGTGACATTATTGTACAGGACACAGTGAGAACAACTGGTTTGGTAGGATATCAACCATACAAGGACATTCTCAGCGATCCCAAAGTGATTCTCCAACCTATCGAGTAGTATATGATGATCCACCATATCAAACGCAGGGCTAAGATCTTAAAGTAACAGAACCGTGGTGGTGTCCGACTCCATAGCGAGCAGGAGATCATTTACCACTTTATTGAGAGCTGTCTCTGTGGAATGGTGCATTCTAAATGCAGCCTGCAGTGGCTCAAAGAGATTATTCTCAGTAAGGGAAACTAAGAGCTGCTGTGAAACCACTTTTTTCAAGGTTTTTAGAACAAAATGATAGATTTGATATCGGCCTTTAATATTTCAGGAGACTGGGGTCAAGGTTTCATTTTTTAAAGTATTGGTATAATTACTGGATTAGATTTAAAGTATTTAGGAATAGATACTGAAGTTAGTAACAGATTAATAATTTCCAGTACAACTGGCCACACGTCCTTAAACAGTTGTTTTGATGTATGGTAAAAAAGACATGTTGTGCATTTACAACCCCAATTCTAATTAAGTTGGAACATTGTGTAAAATGTAAATTAAAAACAGAATACATTGATTTGCAAATCCTCTTCAATCTATATTCAATTGAATATACCACAAAGACAAAAAATTTAATGTAAACTTTATTGTTTTTGTACAAATATTTGCTCATTTTGAAATGGCATCCCTGCAACACATTTCAAAAAAGCTGGGACAGTGGTATGTTTACCACTGTGTTACATCACCGTTCCTTCCAACAACAATCAATAAACATTTGGGAACTGAGGACTCTAATTGTTGAAGCTTTGTAGGTGGAATTCTTTCCCATTCTTGCTTGATGTATGACTTCAGTTGTTCAACAATCAGGGGTCTCTGTTGTCATATTTTGTGCTTCATAATGCGCCACACATTTTCAATGAGCGACAGGTCTGGACTGCAGGCAGGCCAGTCTAGTACACAATGTGGCTTGGCATTGTCTTGCTGAAATAAGCAGGGACGTCCCTGAAAAAGATGTTACTTGGATGGCAGCATGTGTTGCTCCAAAACATGGATGTACCTTTCAGCATTGATGGTGCCATCACAGATGTGTAAGTTGCCCATGTCATGGGCACTAACACACCCCCATACCATCACAGATGCTGGCTTTTGAACTTTGCCCTAGTAACAATCTGGGTGGTCTTTTTCCTCTTTTGTCAGGAGGACACGACGTCCATGATTTCCAAAAACAATTTGAAATGTGGACTCATCAGACCACAGCACACTTTTCCACTTTGCGTCTGTCCATTTCAAATGTGCTCGGGCCCAGAGAAGGCGGCGGCGTTTCTGGATGTTGTTGATGTATGGCTTTCGCTTTGCATGGTAGAGTTTTAACTTGTACTTGTAGATGTAGCGACAAACTGTGTTAACTGACAGTGGTTTTCTGAAGTGTTCCTGGGCCCACGCGGTAAGATCCTTTACACAGTGATGTCGGTTTTTAATGCAGTGCTGCCTGAGGGATCGAAGGTCATGGGCATTCAATGTTAGTTTTTGGCCTTGACGCTTACGTGTAGAAAGTTCTCCAGATTATCTGACTCTTCTGATTATATTATGGACTGTAGATGATGGAATCCCTAAATTCCTTGCAATTGAATGTTGAGAAACATTGTTCTTAAACTGCTGGACTATATTTGTCACGCAGTTGTTCACAAAGTAGTGATCCTCACCCCATCTTTGCTTGTGAACGGCTGAGCCTATACCCTCACCTGTTTCCAATTAACCTGTTCACCTGTGACATGTTCCAAACAGGTATTCTTTGGGCATTCATCAACTTTCCCAGTCTTTTATTCCCACTGTCCCAGTTTTTTTTTCAAAATGAGCAAATATTTGCACAAAAACAAACAAACAAAAAAACAAAAAAGTCTATCAGTTTGAAAATTAAATATCTTGTCTTTGTGGTGTATTCAATTGAATATAGGTTGAAGAGGATTTGCAAATCATTGTATTCTGTTTTTATTTCCATTTTACACAATGTCCCAACTTCATTGGAATTGGGGTTGTAGCAGAAATTACAAGTTCCTTCAGCGCATCCAGTGATATTCAGTAAATCTAGGTGAGGTGTCAGTGATGGCACCCACATCAGTAACAGGATGCAGTGGTGTTAAGGCATGCTGGGATATATTTGACCTAATGTCATTTATTTTCTTTTGGAAGTAATCTAAGAAATCTTGACCAGTAAAAGTAGAATGACTTACAGGTGGTTGTCCTTGAATAAGTGCTGCCACTGTGTTGAAAAAAGAACTTTGAATTATACTTGTTTTTGCTGATCAAATCAGAGTTGTAGGCCCGTTCTGTAGCCAATAGTGTGTACTTATAGTCCATGATGGCATTGTGCCATGCAAGGTGGAATACATCTAGCTTTGAGCGACACCATTTTCGCTCTCGACCTCTAGAGTTATGCTTGAGGCCACGTAAGTAATTATTAAACCAATGCAAGTATGTTTTTTTCTTTTGGGGGGGAGTGGTTTTAGTGTAGGTGTAGTGATCATGTCCGGTGATCATGTCTAGAAAGTGACACTAAGATATCAGGCTGTCTGGCTCCAAATTCAGTTGTAGTTGAGGAGTTCATGTGTCATTGTGATGATAAATAAGTGTCCCAGTGGACAAGGCAAAGAGACTGAAAACGTAATAAGTGAGTGATATGAAACCACTGACGCAAGAGACACAATGTCAATATTTGAGACAGTAATCCGGTTGTTAAGTGTGATGTAACGCATCATGTGATTCTCAACTTCCGAGTCCAAACAAAAAAGCTGTGCTGTCATTAACATTGAGAACTGCACTGAGATGCTCTGATCAGGCTGCACTTAAACCTTTGCACACGGACAACAGCATTAACATCGCAACATAAAACTCTTTGTATATTGTGCCTAAAACTCTCCTGGATATATTAACTGGGTTTTTAGACGTTGTTGCGCTTGCTTTATGTAAAAATGTCAGAAGCTCAGATCATTTTTCTGTTATTTTCAGTGGGAGTTGCTGTGAGCCGCGATCGCTTCCTGTTCGTGTTGTTCTCGGGGAAGTGAAGTTTGCACATTAACATCCTGTTTATTGTCCTTTACAACACTGTTTGTCCTCTTTGTTCCAGAGTAATATATGTAAGATGTCTGAAATTCGGTTTGCGTTTATTAAATTCCACACAGATTAAAGTTTTCAGGGTCTCATGGATGCAGTCTCTTATTAACATGTTGAAAAGCATTAAATATTACATTTTAGTAGTACTGTGGAACCTTGATTTACAGTCTGCTCATATTTCCAACAAATTTCCCCCATTGAAAATAACTAAAATAATTTAAATCCGTTCCAGCCTTGTAAAACATCTCCAAATCACTCTAAATTATGGAAAAAGTGTTAAAAAACAGACATGTATATTTTACCTGTGCATAATAAAATATATAAAGTACCTAAGGTAAGTGTTCTTACCTTAGAAACAGACGATGTGGTTAATGCTAAACGCTCAGCCTCGGCTCGTGTGTCATACATCACACTGACAAAGTGAGGAACCTTGGGGTAGTTTTTGATCCTTCATTGTCCTTTGGCCTCCACATTAGAAATATTACTAGGACTGCTTTCTTCCATTTGCGAAATATAGCGAAGATTCGTCCCATCCTGTCTATGGCTGATGCTGAGACCCTGATCCATGCATTTCTCTCTTCTAGATTGGACTACTGCAATGTTCTATTTTCTGGTTTACCGCAATCTAGCATTAGGGCTCTCCAATTGGTTCAAAATGCTGCAACCAGACTTTTGACAAGAAGCAGAAAGTTCAGCCACATTACGCCCATTTTGGCGTCCCTTCACTGGCTTCCTGTCCCAGTAAGATCAGATTTTAAGGTTCTGCTACTAACCTATAAAGTTATTCATGGACTGGCACCTCCCTACCTAACTGACCTAATTAAACTTTACGTACCGGCCTGGGCTTTACGTTCTCAGGGTGCAGGACTACTTTGTGTCCCTAAGGAGAATAAGAAGTTTGCGGGTCACAGAGCTTTCTCTTATCGTGCCCCTGTTCTGTGGAATGATCTCCCTGCGTCAATAAAACAGTCAGATTCTGTGGAGATTTTCAAGTCCAGACTTAAGACGCACTTATTTTCCCTTTCATATGGCTAGCATACTGGTACAGTTTTGTTTTACACTTTTTACTCTTTTAATTCATTTATTAGTAATTGGAGCGGGCTGCAGCCTCAACTTTACCTAAATTCTGGGTCTTTTAGTGAAGTTTAGGGCTAGTGGCTGGCGATCACCTTAGTATGTCTTCTGTTTTTCTTGTTGTTTAATGCTGGCAAATTATACAGCATTTTTTGTCTTTCTGATGCCTGATTCTGTTTTTTCTATCTGTTTAAGGTGCAGCTCCATCCAGAGATGGGAGTTGTTTGTGTTGGCGACCCTCCTGTCCTGTGCGCCAATAGCATTTCTTGTATATTCGTCCGTGAATTGTTCTGTGACTTGTTCTGTAATTTATGTTTGTAGCATGGCCCAAGCAGAGGGTCACCCCTTTGAGTCTGGTCTGCTTGAGGTTTCTTCCTCAGAGGGAGTTTTTCCTTACCACTGTTGCTCTGGGGGTTGGTAAGGTTAGACCTTACCTGTGTGAAGTGCTTTGAGGCAACTCTGTTGTGATTCGGCGCTATATAAATGAAAATAAATTGAAATTGAAAAAATGGAGTCAGAGAAGGAGAAGGGAGGGACGGAGGTTTGTGCACACTGTAAACACAAACTAAACTTAAACTGTAGATCCTTAAAAGGATCATACAGACGTAACTTTAATTGTGAACTTGCAGGTCTTTGGACTTGGAAACAGATTTATCACGTGATGCGCTACGTCAGAGTTTAACAATCGGATCCCACGAGCTAAGAACAAATCCAGGCTATTTCCACTAATGTGAGTCAAACCCTGAATGCATGGCTGGAATCTTAATACATCTATAATGTTCATAAATGATTTGCAGAGGGGGTCAGAAGGACCTGAATGTTGAAATCAACAACAATCAGAATGTTATCTGCACAGGGTTATCAAATTAGAGATAAACTCACCAAATTCATCTAAGTGTTGACATTTTGACATTTTGGATTCAGGGATGGTTCCACAGTAATATATGTGAGATACCTTAGATTAGGTTTGGGTTTGTGAAGTTCCACATGGACTGAAGGTAGCAAAAATTGAATATTTGATGTTGCAGAAACAGCCAGTGGCGCACCCTCAATTTTCATCCAGTGTAGTAACAGGCACTAAATTAGGAAAACATATCCCTCTATGCTTTTCTTTTCACTGTTGCAGTTTTTGGAATAACTAAAAAATAACTCAAAAACAATTAATACTGTCATCTTCTACATAGTCCAAATGAAAAGGATATATAATGTTGAAAGACTGATTACATTTTGGTGAACTTTGATGAAGCAGATCAATCGAAAAAGTGCATTTGGTTTATTAATAATATACCACAGATCTGTTTGCCATCTGCTGAACACTGCCACATTCTGTGCATGTTTGGACCTGTTGCAGGCAATAATAAACCATCACACACATGAGGGAAATTAAGAGCAGGTGTTATAGAAGTAACATATAGCTTCAATAGTTTTTTCATCCTTGGTCTGGTGGCCACCAAGGACACTGTTGCTTGTATTACATCCAGCATGTCAAAAAAATTTCTGTAAAGAAATGGCAAATGGACTGCATTTTTATAGCACTAATTAACAGAAGTTCAAAGTGATTTAGAATTATGCCTCATATTCACCCAGACACACTCACACAGTGATGTGAGGGTGTTGCCATGCAAGGCGCGCACTACACACTGAGAGCAACTCAGAGATGAAGGACCTTGCTCAAGGGCCCTTATAGTGATTTACCAGTTTGGCTGGGTTTTGAACCAAGGATCCTCTGGTCTGAAGCCCAACACTTGACCGCTATAGACCATCACCTCCCCAATCAATTCAATTCAATATGCTACCGACACAACTGACAATACGACTATAGAGGAAATTTTGGGAGTCCATACTGCTGTCCAAGACGGGAGGCTTGTAGAAGAAGACACCCACTCCCACTTCTGTATGGAGCCGCACCTCAAACAGAGAGAGAAAAAAAACGGTCAGAATCAGAAAGACTACAAATAAGGTATAATTTGTCAGCATTAAGCTTCACTAAAAGACCCAGAATTTAGATAAAGTTGAGGCTGAGACCTGCTCTGTTTACTAATAAATTAATTTAAAATGGTAGGAAGCATAGTAATATACTATGCCAGTATACTAGCCACATGAAAGGGAAAATAAGTGCGTCTTAAGTCTGGACTTGAAAGTCTCTACAGAAACGGACTGTTTAATTGATGCAGGGAGATCATTCTACAAAGCAGGGGCACGATAAGAGAAAGCTCTGAGATCCACAGACTTTTTATTCACCCTAGGAACACAAAGTAGTCCTGCACATTGAGAATGCAGAGCCTGGGACGGTACGTAGGGTTTACGTAGGTCAGCTAAGTAGGGAGGTGCCAGTCCGTGAATAATTTTATAGGGTAATAGCAGAACCTTAAAGTCTGATCGCACAGGGTGAGCAGCCAGCCACACCCCCTGTCTTGTCAGTGCACAGATCAAGATGTCACTCTTTGATTAGATGAGAGATGCCTTGCCTGCGGGGGGGCGAACCACACACACACACATGTGATGTGGGGGGGGCAACACTCTGTCACGCCACATGTACACTCGGCAACTTCATAGTCGTGGGGCACTTAGACAAATTTCACATCCAGCTTGACAGTGATTGTCTGCTGACTGTTTTTGTGATGATAGTGTGAATGGCCACACATTTTTCTAAGTGCCATGCGAGCGGTGTTAAATGTTTGTGCATGCCAGCTGGAATTTGGCCAACACCTGCCGCAAAAGGGTTCGATAGGCTTGCACAGCGCACACTCTGTCTTTCAGCCACTGGCGTGTGCAGATACACTCTAAAACATTGCAGCCTCGTTTAGTTCACTTGCTACCTCTCTTTAGCATAAAGAGCTCTTACAAGTTTTGGATGTTGAACTCAATTTTACAACTCAACTTGTAAAGTTGAGTTCAACATCCAAAACTTGTAAGAGCTCTTTATGTTAAAGAGAGGTAGCAAGTGGACAGAAGTAAACAAGGCTGCAATGTTTTAGAGTGTAGTTGTAGCAACAGATGTACGAGGTGTAGGAGGCAGCTATGAAATTACACGTTTTGCACAATTCCTGCTTCATGTGCACTTTCTGCACAAATCGACCAAATTTGCACCATGTGTGAAGAGGCCCTTAGGAAGGTAATTTTAGTTTGTTTTTTTTTTGTATTTGAAATGGCATAAACAAATTAAAATGTGTGAAATACCAAGTGTTCCAATACTTTTGGAGGGCACTGTATAGTTTAGAAAATACAGTAAATCATTTAAAATGTGTCTGTATGTGGATGTTGGGAGACTGGAGGAGTATTTGATATTAGAATCCCATAGAATATTGTCAAGTCAAACTAATGAATAGTTTAAAATTGTTTACAATGACACATATTCATATGCACACCCAAATAGTCAATTACAAATGTAGAACAAACTGATATTGGAAGGAAAAATGTCTAAAACATACATCATGAATGCTTACAATGTGCTGTTACAAAGCTTGGTTTGGACATAAAATCATTATTTAGAGAGAATAAATTTTTTTTCTTGCTGCTGTTTTTGTCTGTATAAGTTTATGTGTTATGTATAACATGTCAGTGCTGTTTTTTCTCTTTTCTTCCTTCCTTACTCATCCCCCAGGTGCTTGGAAGGATTCACTGGGCATCGATGTGAACAAACTGTGGTTAAGAGAGTCATAAACCCAAAACGTATGTTATCAGAGCTGTATTCAATCCCACATGTCATTGCTGGTGTTTCAACCCTATCAAAATTTCCAGACATCCTTTGGCCATGGAATGGTGGAAGAATCCACGTTAACCTCCTTTGCAGTGATTACCATGAAGGTGAAAGCTAAACATTGAAATGGAAACACTGCACCAGAACCATAGACCTATGAGTTGACAAGGAGCCCTCTAATGAGTTGAAAGATATCAGCACCCCATCTGTGAAGTAGTGTACAGAAATGTGCATGTATGTAAGTCCTCTTCTCCCTTTCACACATCTGCATCCCAGAGGGTCATAGATACAAACTATGTCCATACCCTGGAAAACCTTAGAGATTCTGGGAGGGCGTCCGTGATGAACTGGGATATTCCGTCATTGTGCATGGGCCTGTGTTAACTACAGCTGGATTGTTCTGGATTTTATTTGTGAGAAAATTTCTTTTTACCATTGTGAACTTTGACATACTTCACTAATTAATCCCTTGCATTTCCATGGAGCCTGAAACATTGTTGTCCGTACTGTGACATCACAAGGAGGTTTTTTTGTAAGTGCAAAGGATGTGGTGAAGTTATGCTGTAGGCTTTTTTGATGTAAACATCACAAGATACATTTGTGGCAAGAATGATATTGACACACCAGTTCACAATGACCGTGACCTTCTGCGATGGGTGTCTGTTAAAGTTAGAACGAGGCTTTACTCCACCAGTCACATCATGTAATCACTGTTCAGAACTGCTTGAGATGTTTGATGTTCCATTTGAATTTTCTTTTCTCACTTTTCTCTGGTGGTAACATGCACAACCTTCTGCTCTCAACATGCAACCTCAGTAACACCTCATCGGGAATGAGAACATCAGAGCGCACTCTGACCATTAGTGGTTCCTGCATTATACTGAAATATGGCAGAAGCATGGAAGGATGGATGGGGGAAAGCAGCCGCAAACATGGAGTGGAACATGAAGGAAACAGGTAGAAACATGGAGAGGAGCATTTTAGGGAAACACAGTAAGAAGCAAACATGGTAGGAAAGTTGGAAAGAACTATTTTAGGGAAACAGTAAGAAGGAAACATGGTAGGAAACAGGAAAGGA
Organism: Thalassophryne amazonica; assembly: GCF_902500255.1. Lineage (NCBI taxonomy): Eukaryota > Metazoa > Chordata > Actinopteri > Batrachoidiformes > Batrachoididae > Thalassophryne > Thalassophryne amazonica. The sequence goes on from NC_047119.1 coordinate 65,390,822, forward strand.
AGCATTTTAGGGAAACATAGTACGAAGGAAAATGGTAGGAAACCTGGAAAGAAGCATTTTAGAAAAAACATAGTAAGAAAGAATCATGGTAGGAAAGATGGAAATAACTATTTTAGGGAAACAGGGAAGGAAGCATTTTAGGGAAATAGAGTACGAAGGAAACATGGTATGAAACAGTTTTAGGGAAGACATAGTAAGAAGGAATCATGGTAGGAAACAGGGAAGGAAGTATTTTAGGGAAATAGAGTAAGAAGAAATTGAGGTAGGAAACATGGGAGGAAGCATTTTAGGGAAAACATAGTAAGAAGGAATCATGGTAGGAAAGATGCAAAGAACTATTTTAGGGAAACAGTACGAAGGAAACTTGGTAGGAAACAGGGAAGGAAGCATTTTAGGGAAATAGGGTAAGAAGGAATTGAGGTAGGAAACAGGGAAGGAAGCATTTTAGGGAAATAGAGCATGGAGGAAACATGGTAGGAAGCAGGGAAGGAAGCATTTTAGGGAAACATAGTACGAAGGAAAATGTTAGGAAACATGGAAAGAAGCATTTTAGAAAAAACATAGTAAGAAGGAATCATAGTAGGAAAGATGGAAAGAACTATTTTAGGGAAACAGGGAAGGAAGCATTTTAGGGAAATAGGGTAAGAAGGAATTGAGGTAGGAAATAGGGAAGGAAGCATTTTTGGGAAATAGAGTACGAAGGAAACATGGTATGAAACAGTTTTAGGGAAGACATAGTAAGAAGGAATCATGGTAGGAAACAGGGAAGGAAGTATTTTAGGGAAATAGAGTAAGAAGAAATTGAGGTAGGAAACATGGGAGGAAGCATTTTAGGGAAAACATAGTAAGAAGGAATCATGGTAGGAAAGATGCAAAGAACTATTTTAGGGAAACAGTACGAAGGAAACTTGGTAGGAAACAGGGAAGGAAGCATTTTAGGGAAATAGGGTAAGAAGGAATTGAGGTAGGAAACAGGGAAGGAAGCATTTTAGGGAAATAGAGCATGGAGGAAACATGGTAGGAAGCAGGGAAGGAAGCATTTTAGGGAAACATAGTACGAAGGAAAATGTTAGGAAACATGGAAAGAAGCATTTTAGAAAAAACATAGTAAGAAGGAATCATAGTAGGAAAGATGGAAAGAACTATTTTAGGGAAACAGGGAAGGAAGCATTTTAGGGAAATAGGGTAAGAAGGAATTGAGGTAGGAAATAGGGAAGGAAGCATTTTTGGGAAATAGAGTATGAAGGAAACATGGTATGAAACAGTTTCAGGGAAAACATAGTAAGAAGGAATCATGGTAGGAAACAGGGAAGGAAGTATTTTAGGGAAATAGAGTAAGAAGAAATTGAGGTAGGCAACATGGGGGGAAGCATTTTAGGGAAAACATAGTAAGAAGGAATCATGGTAGGAAAGATGGAAAGAACTATTTTAGGGAAACAGTATGAAGGAAACAGTAGGAAACAGGGAAGAAAGAATTTTAGGGAAATAGAGTAAGAAGAAATTGAGGTAGAAAACAGGGAAGGAAGCATTTTAGGGAAATAGAGTACGGAGGAAACATGGTACGAAGCAGGGAAGGAAGCATTTTAGGGAAATAGAGTAAGAAGGAATTGAGGTAGGAAACATGGAACAAAGCATTTTAGGGAAAACATAGTAAGAAGGAATCATGGTAGGAAAGATGGAAAGAACTATTTTAGAGAACCAGTACGAAGGAAACATGGTAGGAAACAGGGAAGGAAGCATTTTAGGAAAATAGAGGACGAAGGAAACATGGTAGGAAACAGGGAAAGAAGCATTTTAGGGAAATAGAGTATGGAGGAAACATGGTAGGAAGCAGGGAAGGAAGTATTTTAGGGAAATAGAGTAAGAAGTAATTGAGGTAGGAAACATGGAACAAAGCATTTTAGGGAAAACATAGTAAGAAGGAATCATGGTAGGAAAGATGGAAAGAATTATTTTAGGGAAACAGTACAAAGGAAACATGGTAGCAAACAGGGAAGGAAGCATTTTAGGGAATAAAGTATGAAGGAAACATGGTAGGAAACATGGAAGGAAGCATTTTAGGGAAACATAGTACAAAGGAAAATGTTAGGAAACATGGAAAGAAGCATTTTAGAAAAAACATAGTAAGAAGGAATCATAGTAGGAAAGATGGAAAGAACTATTTTAGTGAAACAGGGAAGGAAGCATTTTAGGGAAATATGGTAAGAAGGAATTGAGGTAGGAAACAGGGAAGGAAGCATTTTTGGGAAATAGAGTATGAAGGAAACATGGTATGAAACAGTTTCAGGGAAAACATAGTAAGAGGGAATCATGGTAGGAAACAGGGAAGGAAGTATTTTATGGAAATAGAGTACGAAGGAAACATAGTAGGAAACAGGGAAGAAAGAATTTTAGGGAAATAGAGTAAGAAGAAATTGAGGTAGGAAACAGGGAAGGAAGCATTTTAGGGAAATAGAGTACGGAGGAAACATGGTAGGAAGCAGGGAAGGAAGCATTTTAGGGAAATAGAGTAAGAAGGAATTGAGGTAGGAAACATGGGGGGAAGCATTTTAGGGAAAACATAGTAAGAAGGAATCATGGTAGGAAAGATGGAAAGAACTATTTTAGGGAAACAGTACGAAGGAAACATAGTAGGAAACAGGGAAGAAAGAATTTTAGGGAAATAGAGTAAGAAGAAATTGAGGTAGGAAACAGGGAAGGAAGCATTTTAGGGAAATAGAGTACGGAGGAAACATGGTAGGAAGCAGGGAAGGAAGCATTTTAGGGAAATAGAGTAAGAAGGAATTGAGGTAGGAAACATGGAACAAAGCATTTTAGGGAAAACATAGTAAGAAGGAATCATGGTAGGAAAGATGGAAATAACTATTTTAGAGAACCAGTACGAAGGAAACATGGTAGCAAACAGGGAAGGAAGCATTTTAGGGAAATAGAGTACGAAGGAAACATGGTAGGAAACAGGGAAGGAAGCATTTTAGGGAAATAGAGTACGGAGGAAACATGGTAGGAAACAGGGAAGGAAGTATTTTAGGGAAATAGAGTACGAAGGAAACATGGTAGGAAACAGGGAAGGAAGCATTTTAGGGAAATAGAGTACGGAGGAAACATGGTAGGAAGCAGGGAAGGAAGTATTTTAGGGAAATAGAGTAAGAAGTAATTGAGGTAGGAAACATGGAACAAAGCATTTTAGGGAAAACATAGTAAGAAGGAATCATGGTAGGAAAGATGGAAAGAATTATTTTAGGGAAACAGTACAAAGGAAACATCAATCAATCAATCAATCAACTTTTTTCTTGTATAGCGCCAAATCACAACAAACAGTTGCCCCAAGGCGCTCCACATTGCAAGGCAAGGCCATACAATAATTATGAAACACAGTCTACGTCTAAAGCAACATAACCAAGGGATGGTCCAGGGTCACCCGATCCAGCCCTAACTATAAGCCTTAGCGAAAAGGAAAGTTTTAAGCCTAATCTTAAAAGTAGAGAGGGTATCTGTCTCCCTGATCTGAATTGGGAGCTGGTTCCACAGGAGAGGAGCCTGAAAGCTGAAGGCTCTGCCTCCCATTCTACTCTTACAAACCCTAGGAACTACAAGTAAGCCCGCAGTCTGAGAGCGAAGCGCTCTAATGGGGTAATATGGTACTACGAGGTCCCTAAGATAAGATGGGACCTGATTATTCAAAACCTTATAAGTAAGAAGAAGAATTTTAAATTCTATTCTAGCATTAACAGGAAGCCAATGAAGGGAGGCCAACACGGGTGAGATATGCTCTCTCCTGCTAGTCCCCGTCAGTACTCTAGCTGCAGCATTCTGAACCAACTGAAGGCTTTTTAGGGAACTTTTAGGACAACCTGATAATAATGAATTACAATAGTCCAGCCTAGAGGAAATAAATGCATGAATTAGTTTTTCAGCATCACTCTGAGACAAGACCTTTCTGATTTTAGAGATATTGCGTAAATGCAAAAAGGCAGTCCTACATATTTGTTTAATATGCGCTTTGAATGACATATCCTGATCAAAAATAACTCCAAGATTTCTCACAGTATTACTAGAGATCAGGGAAATGCCATCCAGAGTAACGATCTGGTTAAAACATGGTAGCAAACAGGGAAGGAAGCATTTTAGGGAAATAGAGTATGAAGGAAACATGGTAGGAAACAGGGAAGGAAGCATTTTAGGGAAATAGAGTATGAAGGAAACATGGTAGGAAACAGGGAAGGAAGCATTTTAGGGAAATAGAGTACGGAGGAAACATGGTAGGAAGCAGGGAAGGACGTATTTTAGGGAAATAGAGTAAGACGTAATTGAGGTAGGAAACATGGAACAAAGAATTTTAGGGAAAACATAGTAAGAAGGAATCATGGTAGGAAAAGATGGAAATAATTATTTTAGGGAAACAGTACAAAGGAAACATGGTAGGAAACAGGGAAGGAAGCATTTTAGGGAAATAGAGCATGGAGGAAACATGGTAGGAAGCAGGGAAGGAAACATTTTAGGGAAATAGAGTACGAAGGAAACATGGTAGTAAGCAGGGAAGGAAGCATTTTAGGGAAATAGAGTAAGAAGGAATCATGGTAGGAAACAGGGAAGGAAGTATTTTAGGGAAATAGAGTACGAAGGAAACATGGTAGTAAGCAGGGAAGGAAGCATTTTAGGGAAATAGAGTAAGAAGGAATCATGGTAGGAAACAGGGAAGGAAGTATTTTAGGGAAATAGAGTAAGAAGTAATTGAGGTAGGAAACATGGAACAAAGCATTTTAGGGAAAACATAGTAAGAAGGAATCATGGTAGGAAACAGGGAAGGACGTATTTTAGGGAAATAGAGTAAGAATGAATTGAGGTAGGAAACATGGAAGGAAGCATTTTAGGGAAAACATAGTAAGAAGGAATTATGGTAGGAAAATGGAAAGAACTATTTTAGGGAAACATTACGAAGGAAACATGGTAGGAAGCAGGGAAGGAAGCATTTTAGGGAAATAGAGTAAGAAGGAATTGAGGTAGGAAACATGGGGGGAAGCATTTTAGGGAAAACATAGTAAGAAGGAATCATGGTAGGAAAGATGGAAAGAACTATTTTAGGGAAACAGTACGAAGGAAACATAGTAGGAAACAGGGAAGAAAGAATTTTAGGGAAATAGAGTAAGAAGAAATTGAGGTAGGAAACAGGGAAGGAAGCATTTTAGGGAAATAGAGTACGGAGGAAACATGGTAGGAAGCAGGGAAGGAAGCATTTTAGGGAAATAGAGTAAGAAGGAATTGAGGTAGGAAACATGGAACAAAGCATTTTAGGGAAAACATAGTAAGAAGGAATCATGGTAGGAAAGATGGAAATAACTATTTTAGAGAACCAGTACGAAGGAAACATGGTAGCAAACAGGGAAGGAAGCATTTTAGGGAAATAGAGTACGAAGGAAACATGGTAGGAAACAGGGAAGGAAGCATTTTAGGGAAATAGAGTACGGAGGAAACATGGTAGGAAACAGGGAAGGAAGTATTTTAGGGAAATAGAGTACGAAGGAAACATGGTAGGAAACAGGGAAGGAAGCATTTTAGGGAAATAGAGTACGGAGGAAACATGGTAGGAAGCAGGGAAGGAAGTATTTTAGGGAAATAGAGTAAGAAGTAATTGAGGTAGGAAACATGGAACAAAGCATTTTAGGGAAAACATAGTAAGAAGGAATCATGGTAGGAAAGATGGAAAGAATTATTTTAGGGAAACAGTACAAAGGAAACATGGTAGCAAACAGGGAAGGAAGCATTTTAGGGAAATAGAGTATGAAGGAAACATGGTAGGAAACAGGGAAGGAAGCATTTTAGGGAAATAGAGTATGAAGGAAACATGGTAGGAAACAGGGAAGGAAGCATTTTAGGGAAATAGAGTACGGAGGAAACATGGTAGGAAGCAGGGAAGGACGTATTTTAGGGAAATAGAGTAAGACGTAATTGAGGTAGGAAACATGGAACAAAGAATTTTAGGGAAAACATAGTAAGAAGGAATCATGGTAGGAAAAGATGGAAATAATTATTTTAGGGAAACAGTACAAAGGAAACATGGTAGGAAACAGGGAAGGAAGCATTTTAGGGAAATAGAGCATGGAGGAAACATGGTAGGAAGCAGGGAAGGAAACATTTTAGGGAAATAGAGTACGAAGGAAACATGGTAGTAAGCAGGGAAGGAAGTATTTTAGGGAAATAGAGTAAGAAGGAATCATGGTAGGAAACAGGGAAGGAAGTATTTTAGGGAAATAGAGTACGAAGGAAACATGGTAGTAAGCAGGGAAGGAAGCATTTTAGGGAAATAGAGTAAGAAGGAATCATGGTAGGAAACAGGGAAGGAAGTATTTTAGGGAAATAGAGTAAGAAGTAATTGAGGTAGGAAACATGGAACAAAGCATTTTAGGGAAAACATAGTAAGAAGGAATCATGGTAGGAAACAGGGAAGGACGTATTTTAGGGAAATAGAGTAAGAATGAATTGAGGTAGGAAACATGGAAGGAAGCATTTTAGGGAAAACATAGTAAGAAGGAATTATGGTAGGAAAATGGAAAGAACTATTTTAGGGAAACATTACGAAGGAAACATGGTAGGAAACAGGGAAGGAAGCATTTTAGGGAAACATAGTTCGAAGGAAACATTGTAGGATACATGGAAAGAAGTATTTTAGGGAAACATAGTACAAAGGACATATGGTAGTAAACATGGAAGGAAGTGTTTCAGGGAAACATAGTAAGAAGGAATAGATTAGATTAGATAAAACTTTATTAATCCCTTGTTAAGACTCCCTCAGGGAAACTGAGGTTCCAGCAGCAGGTTCCAGCATTGTATAGCAGCACACAGGGTAGGAAGCACACAAAGTATCAAAAGTGAAAGTAAAAAGAGAAAAACACTTTGCAAATATAAATACCAGACATACTGATCATTATTATCACTTTACCGAGGCGTTGCTAGGCCGGTAGCGTAGATTTACGTCGACGCTACCTGGCTATACCCGTCCGCTGTGCGTAAACAAATGACGTCATAGCGCGCAGCCCAAGAACTGTCTGCAGAGGAAAAAAAAACTGTCCACAAAGGAAAAGATAAAAAGGCGAGAAGTGTGTTTTGGTCCCAATATGGATATTCTGGATGATTTTCTCATGGATAGTACGACAACGAACAGCTGCCAAAGCAGCCAGCTTGATGAGGACGCACTGCTGAATTTGGAGAGCAGCATGCGCCAGTCGACATGACAAAAATGAAAGTGAACCAACTTTTTATGTACGTGTTACGTGTTGTGTGTCTCAGTAAAGTGATAATAATGCAAATAACATGCATTTGTCTTGCAGTATGCATTTTCTGAGTCCCTCTGTCCAGATATTCGCCCTCGTCTAACTCGGGTGAATATCTGTCATTTTGGGCGACGGGGCATGAACGTCGGGCCTCTGAAAATGCATACTGCCCTCCAAAAGCATGTTATTGTATTAATACTGGTTTCCTGGCTAGTACTGTTCCTCCTGGGAAGCATTGGAGGAACAGTGAGGAAATGTGGTTAGAAACATTAAAGTAGTCATGGTAAGAAACTGTAGTGAGAAACACAGAAGGAAAGACATCATGCTTTAGCAGCTTCAGCATCCCTGATAACTCTGTACATGTATGGAGCCGTGGGGCAGCCACAGTGAGAGAAAAATGCATATTAAGGCAGTGCTTTACTCCACTGTGAGTGAAATGCTTGTGCACCAGATTCAGTGGCGCATTTTGATTAATTTATGTGCACGAGATAAATAAATGATTTTGGCAGTGCATAAGGGCAGTCATTCATTTCAGCCACCTCCTGCTTAAAGCACTTGTTCCTGCTGATAGTTATAGATAGAGACTCTTTAATGAACCTTTACTTTAGCTTGGGGTCGAGTATTCCAGACATGTCAACAACACTTACTTTGCAAGGGATTACTGTTAGTGAAAGGTAATTAATGAGGATAGTGAGAGTACTTGAAGCAGCATCAGTGAGCTTCATACTTCTGGGAGAAAGGCTTCTGCACGTACAGTTAACTCGTGCACAAATTCATCAAACTGTGGGAAATAATGTACCCAAGACTTAATCAGAGCACAGGAATGAATAAATCAAAACATGTGAACACAGTCAAAAGGTAGACATGAATTAATCAAGTGCGAGTGAACTGTATCTCATGTCTATGAATTAAACTAAATTTGGAAATGAATTTATTAACACATGGGATAGAATTGTATCTTGTGCACATGAATTAATCAAATGCTGCAAATGAAGTGTATCTTCTGCACACGCAATAGCATATCGAGTGCTCACTTTTGTAGCACGCACGCACACACACACACACACACACATGCACATGCACATACAGTACCTGGGCTCTGTAAACCTTCTTTTTGCACTGCAGAACATGCATAAGAGAAAGACTGAAAAATCTCCATGTGATGATGAATCACTTCCTGTGATGCAGGTGTGATCTGGGATTGGTGCTCTGTGTGACGTATTTCTTGTTCCACTAACTTTTGAGTTTGGACTATAAATGCACTCCCATACTTTCCCATGCACTTTCACATTTATTCATGCACGTGTTCCTTGAAGGCATGTATGATTTGTCCCATTTAGTGTGCATGGAATTAAAGTACTACAACTTTGCCACTTATACAACTAATCCATAATCCATAATGTAGCCATGATTAACTTCAGAGCACTGTTGTGTGTCTGTAATACTCTGTCAAAAGGCTAACAGGGACCCGCTCAGGCCTATGTGGTGCACATGTGCACGGTGAGCCCTAATTTTACTCACTATAATGTGGAAAAAAAAAGGTTTAAAGGATTACTTTGATGTTTATGACCTATAATTACTGCCCATCTTCAGCCCTGTCTTCCACCCACTGAAAAGCAGCACACTGCACAACTTCAAGTGTCATTGTTAGTTCCCACCTGACAGGTTGTCATTTTCAAGCCCAGGGACCATGTTCTTTAAATTCTTTAAGTTCTTTAAAGTAATGCACTAATTGTGAAGGTTTTAGCATTTAGACGCACATGCTGCCTTGCATTATGGGTACATTAGTTTCCTGACATCAGTGGTTGGCTGGTCAGGATAACACACAGTTACTGAAATGTGTGGTGGGTTTTACAAATAAGTCTGTATTAGTAAATATGTCCATTTTTTCATTTGTGAAAAAAGGAAATTTGAAAACTGTACTAATGCAATGTGGCATGTGTGTCTAAACGCAAAAAAAACTTCAAAAATAGTGCATTACTTTAAAAGTAAAACATATAGGTAATATTTTCACTTTGTAAAACAACAGACATGATGTTAATTTCAATAACTTGTCCAGAATTAGTTTGTTTAAAATTATAACCATAAGTCAAAACTGTCTGCCTGTGCAAGACTCCAGTGATATGACCAGCAGGTATGTATGGTGTGAAGAGCATTTTTCTCTCTTCTCTCTCCTTTCTCTCCGATCACCAGGTCTCTTTTGCTGAGAGAAGGCCAATCTGAGACAGGAGCGCTGACTCATTGTTGTGTCAGTAGCTTGCGTGTACTGAAGTCAATACTGAAAGTTATCAGTTTAGCCTTTATCTGTAACTTCTGCAAATTTTTTTTAGGGGTTTATTGGTTTAGCTTTATAAAAGTTAACTTTTCAGTTAGCGGATTAACGTTATCAAAGCTAACTTTTGGATTAGCTGTGCCCACCACTGCAAGCCTGTTACACCCTTCACCTCACTTTGCAATCAACATAGTACATAAATAGTAAAGTAGAGCTGCACATGCAGCCCCACATGTACTTGCAGTACATGACTTAGACTGTACTTAGATAAAACCTCTTGTGTTACTGGCACTCAACCGGAACTGGAACGTAGGTCCCCTTTACACCCTGTGCCCTATCTTTTAGGATCAATAGTGCACAGTTTGAACTGCAGAAAACAAATCCATATGGGGTATGTTCAACTCTCTCTCACCATCTTGTGTGTGCATAAACTGAGTGCACAGCTGGGTGCTTCATGCACAGGGGTTGGGTTTATTTGGCCTTTTTTTTTTTTTTAGATCAGAGTGCGTCAGGTACTGTTGTATTGAAAAAGTGCATGCAAGTGAAAGGATTTCTGCTGAGTTAACAGATTAATGCCAACCTGCCAGAGCACACCAGCAGACAGCAGACACCAAAGCTCCCTGAGGTGATGCAGACAGGTGAGTGGCTTTTGCCATTCTTCTTTCAGCTGTTCCCGTTAGGGGTCACCACAGCAGATCAATCGTTTCCATCTCACCCTGTCCTCTGTATCTTCCTCTGTCACACCATCCACCTGCATGTCCTCCCTCACCACATCCATAAACCTCCTCTTTGGCCTCCCTCTTCTCCTCCTCCCTGGTGGCACAATCCTCATCATTCATCTCCCTATATACCCTGGGTCCCTCCTCTGCACACATCCAAACCATCTCAGTCTTGCCTCTCTGACTTTGTCTCCAAACCATCCCACCTGAGCTGTCCCTCTGTTATGTTCATTCCTAATCCTGTCCATCCTTGTCACTCCCACAGAGAATTGTAGCTTCAGCTCTGCCTCCTGTCTTTTTGTTAGAGCCACCATCTCTAAGCTGTACAACATAGCTGGTCTCACTACTGTCTTGTAAACTTTCCCCTTCACTCTTCCTGATATTCTTCAGTCACAAATCACGACTGCCACCTTTCTCCACCCACTCCACCCTGCACTCTTCTGTTCACCTCTCTACCACACTCTCCATTACTTTGAACAGTTGACCCCAAATATTTAAACTCATCTACTTTCTCCATTAATACTCCTTGTAACCACACTGTTCCACTAGGCTCCCTCTCATTCACACATGTACCTACTGTTCCTACTGACTTTCATTCCCCTTCTTTCCAGAGCATATCTCCGCCTCTCCAGGCTAGACTCAACCTGCTCTCTACTCTCACTTCTGATCACAATATCATCTGCAAACATCATAGTCCATGGGGACTCCTGTCTGATCTCATCAGTCAACCTGTCCATCACCATTGCAAACAATAAAGGACTCAGAGATTTTTTTTTGCCATGTGTTTGCTCTTATTTTAATTCATTTCCATTGTCTGTGTGTGTGTGTGTGTGTGTGTGTGTGTGTGTGTGTGTGAGAGAGAGAGAGAGAGAGAGAGAGCAGAAGAGAGAGAATATTTGAGGCTTTTTCCTTACACTGGGAATAATATGGCATCATACAGGTAAACAGGGTGTACAAGTGTTGTGCACCCAAGGCGCGAGTGCTAGACTTTAGATTATTTTTGTGATGATAATATGAACACGCACACCAGTTCTGCACCTGACTACACTTGCAAAAATAAAGCAAATTGCATTTTAAACAAGGTGAGAACTGGGCATGAAACTGACAGCTGCACCGGCTGGTAGGCAGCAATGACATGCTGCGCTGCATTGCACAGCACATTGTTCCACGACAGGATCCTGAGAGTTTGTTTGTTTGGGCCAGGCTAGGGTCCAAAATGTTGCAATGTTGCAGTTTCCCCCCCTAAAATTCATCTTTTCATGTTTGCTAAACATGTTCTCACTAACACTGTTGTTCTCTGCCTCCTCACAGACACGCTGACCGACACGTCCGGATCAACATGTTGAAACGCTTTCTTGTTTTTAGCAGATTGATCCTCATATTTAATTGTTACAGCCATGCTGCTCGCGTTTCAGAAGAACAGTGTGTTAGCGCGGCGTGGTCCTGTATCTGGGTCTGAGAACATTTTCTTGATCTTCCTGCTAACACCAGTGATGAATGTGGTGGTTCTTTTTCAGCTCATACAAACTAAACTGTCCTTCTCTCTTCTCTTTCTTTGTTTCTCGTTCAGGTGTCCAAATGAATTTACTGGTGATCGCTGCCAAAACTATGTAATGGCCAGCTTTTACAGTATGTCTAATCCTTCTTCTGTGTGTGCACGGACTGGAGCATGCTCGTGTAGCAGTACTTCCTCTAAGCACCATTTCTTTTGACATCACAATGATGTGGCACAAGTTTTTGCATGTTTGCATGGTAACATTTATTTCTTTTTATTCTATAAGCTGCATGTTTTGTTGAAGAAGTTTGAAAAATTTGTCTTTTACATTGCAAATATAAAAATAAATGCTGCGAATCCCATTCATCAAGTGCACAAACGCTAAATTTTAAGTTTTAACTTCAGTAATTACATTAAAGGACAATGAATAAATAAAAAAAGATTCTCTGTACAATATAGTTATAGAATTGCAACATTTTGCCCAAACCAAGTACTTTTATAACCCCCCACCCCCACCAAAAGAACTTTTTTCACAAAGTTCACTGAGGTTTTTTTATTTTATTTATAGTGGGTGAATAAAACTGGTCTCCTATTGCCAATATCTGGCCCAGAGTGACGTCCCAATTCCAAACATGAGGAATCGGGCCGATTGCCCACAACTTTATTCTAATGTCGTATGTCATAGTATTATACAGGATTATACACTAAGGCACTGCTTATTACAAGTAACAATGACCACCACCCCTGTGACACAGGGGCTACTGGGCATGTTCACAATGGTACTGTGTGCAGTTGATTCACTGATTGAATTTATTAATATAAACATATACAATATATGTAAATACAGGGTAACACAATATGGTGAAATTCAGTTGTTTCCATTGTGGCCCCTTGTGTGCAGTTTACATCTTAAAGTCTGTGGTTATAACAAAGACATTACAGTATTGCTAAAATGCATCTGTTAACATCTGACAACTGTCTTCTGCTGAAGAGTGCAGTGTGCCATTCATTTGATCATGGATGTATATTATATATGTAGAGTCGATTTAAACAAGACAACAAATAGTGAGTCTATGACACACATATGCACACACAGACTGATTGCTCTGCTGCCTGCTCCAGTCAATGGAATCGCTGTGCTCCAAAACAGAAAATAATCTGCATTGTATTTTACATTTCACCTTTCATTTTAACCTGGCATTAAAATAACTAAGCAGCCAAATCCATATTCAAGATGAAACAATTTATTTCAAGATGCACAAATGTCTATAAAATTTAAATAAAAGACACATATGAACCCTCTCTGCACAGGTCACATCCGATTATTTACTTCTGTGGATCACAATGTGTCACAGCATCATGATATTTTTTTTTTAGATTTGACAAAAATTCTCACTTTTTTCAAAATACTACAACAGTACTGTGTGTCAGACACTGGCGATGGGAGACAGGCTTTTCTGCTGGGTTTTCATCATGTTTATGATTGTCAGTTCTCTGGTTGTTATTTGCCTTAAATAGAAATACATTTTTCATAGCTGTTTTGTTTTTATAAATTTTAAATTACAAGCTCATCAGATCTGATTCATATTCCTGATTGGACATCTCAAACAACAAGTGAGGGCTGCCAAATCACATATACTGCCTGTAATATAAGGCAGCTGCTTTTACCAATCCATGTAGGATATACAAGTTGGAATAAAAGTAATTCAGGTTTCAGGTTTAATTCCTCAAAATTGCAGTTGGTGGCGCTAAAAGGAATAGTAACACAGTATGCCTCTGGCAAAAAGTATTTTAAAAGCTGTGGTTTCTAGCCATTAGTCTTCTATGAGGAACAGTGGAGAGGTTTTGAGCCTGACTCAGAAAAAGTAGGGTGTGGTTCTCCACTTTTTTGTATTCTGAGAAATGTGTGAAGTTTTGACTCACTGGGTGCAATGTTGTGAAATGTTGGTTTCACCCCTCATAAATGTAACACCACTAAACTGTCAGATGGTGGCACTATATAGAATAAATATATAAATACCACACCATTCCTACATAAACCACAGACATAACAGCAGTCTGTTTATTCACCTGTCTAAAATAACAATTTATGTTTTATGAACAGTTCTAAGCTGTGAGATGAAGATACTAGACACATACAGTAGGTGTGTATATGATTGCTTATAATGATCCTCCTTGGACTTTGTACAACCAATAGCGGGCACGAATAGAAATGTTTAAAAGAAGTACCAGGTCTGAGTGTTGCTATACCTCCAGGAAGATTTTTGTCTTCACTCTGCCCTGTTTTACCTCGCTTTCAGTTTTTGGCACTCCTTCACTGTATCACCCTTTTTCTTGTTGTTTAATTAAAATTGTTACACCTATCACTACTGATGAGGGTTTGTTCTTCAGATCAGACTGTCTGTGATATTTGAACCTTTTGCTGGTTGGTTTTTCAGTCTCAGTCACAAATTTTATAGCAACACTTTGTGTTACGGTTAGGACCAGAGTGGAACAGTGAACCCAAACGCAGGGAGCAGAAAAGAGAGTTGAATCATCAGAAAATGATTTATTTGACAACTCAATGTGCTGAACATTGTGGAAAACTAATAAAGATGAGACCTGGAGAGTGGAGACACAGCCCACACAGCGGTGGAACCAGGGAACTGCAACCCAATAGGAACCAGAGTGATGAGTGGATGATGAGTGCCAGGAGATGCAGCAGTGGAGATGTGGTTCCCGGGAGCCAGGTGGACACCTGCAAGCTGTCGATATGAATTCTGGAGGAGGAGACAAACAGGTAAGTAGCATGCAGAGGACATAAACCCAGTACCAGTTCCAAGTGCAGAGTCAAGTTCAACACAGATGAGAAAAGAGACAGAGACCAGCAACAGAGACCAAGGCAACCCAGAACAGTACCCCCCCTCAACGGGAGCCCCCAGGCGACCTACCGAGATGGTTGGGATGTTCTCTGTAGAAGTCCTGGATGAGGGAAGGGTCCAGGATGAGGCCTTGCTTAACCCAGGAGTGTTCTTCTGGTCCATAGCCCTTCCAGTCTGCCAGGTACTGGAAACCCAGACCCCAACAACGAACGTCCAGAATCTTGCATACAGTCCAGGCTGGGTGGCCGTCCACTGTCTGGGCAGGAGATGGTGGAGGAGCTGGAGGACAAAACAAACTGCTATGCACTGGTTTCAGTCGGAAGACCGGGTGTATCCACAGAGACCGGGGTAGCCAGAGCCGAACGGTGGAGGGGATGACCACCTGCTCAAGTACAAATGGCCCAGTGTACCTGGCCATCAACTTGGGAGAGTCAGTTTGAAGAGAAATGTTCCACAACGAAAGCCGCACCTCCTGCCCGGGCTGGTAATCGGGGGCCGGGTTCCGGTGCCGGTTGATATGGCTCCAAGTCTAGGTCCTGGTCCTCAGCCGGGCGGAACGGGTGGCCTTCCACACACAACGGCACCTCCTGAGGTGGAGCTGTATGGACGGAATGGCAATGTCGGAATCTTGTGAAGGAAACAATGGATGTTGGTAGCCTAGGGAGGCTTCAACTGGTGTTTGCCCATTCTGCCAACCCGTTGGTTTGTGGGGGAATCCCGGACGATAGGCTGACCGAGGCCCCAAGTGCCAAACAGAAACTGCCCCAAAGCTGGGAAGTACACTGGGGTCCTTGGTCCGATCCACAATCATGGGGACAACTGTGTTACCCTGGGATGGAGGCAATCCCGTAATGAAGTCCAAACAGACGTGAGACGTCTTGCCCCTGGCACAGATGGAACAGGCTTGAATGAACTCCCTCGTGTCTGCCTGGACCGTGGCCCACCAGAAGCAGCGATGGAGGAGTTCCAGGGTCCGATGTACTCCAGGATGACAAGCCAACTTGGACAAGTGGCAGAATTGAAGGACTTGGGACAGCGCCTCTGGTGGCACGAAAAGTCAACCGGGTGGCCCTCTACATGGATCAGGATGGTGGTCGAGGGTTTCCCGGATGACTCTCTCGACATCCCAGTTGAGCGCCCCCACAATCATGGATTGGGGTATGGTAGTATCCTGAGTGGACTGTGGCTCCTTGGAAGATGAGAATTGTCTGGAAAGGGCATCTGATTTGCCTTTCTTGCTGCTGGGTTGGTATGGGATGTTGAAATTAAAAAGTCCAAAAAACAGGGACCACCTGGCTTGACAGGAGTTAAGTCTTTTGGCGAACTGAAGGTACTCCAGGTTGCGATGATCAGTCCAGACAATGAATGGAACTGCGGCCCACTCCAGCCAATGTCTCCACTCCCACTCTGCCAGAGCCTCCCTAACTGTCAGGAGTTCCCAGTTACCCACGTCATTGTTCTTCTCAGCGGGAGAGAGATGTATAGAAATGAAGGCGCATGGATGGATCCGGTCACCACCCTCCGATCTCTGGGATAATCTCACTCCTATTTCAGAATCCAAGGTGTCCACTTCCACTATGAGCTGGCAATCCGGCTCTGGCTGGGTGAGTATGGGTGCTGTGGTGAAATTATTTTTGAGAAGCGTGAAAGCAGAATCTGCCTGAGGTGTCCACTGAAAAGGTGTTTTAGTGGAAATGAGAGCTGTGAGGGGGTCTATGACCTGACTGAACCTGAGGAGGAATCGTCGGTAGAAGTTGGCAAATCCTAAACACTGCTGAGGTTATTTAACTGAGGATGGAACTGGCCAGTCGGTGACAGCTTTTACCTTTGCGGAGTCGAGTTTGATTTGGTTGTGAGATATGATAAAACTCAGAAAAGAAACAGTGTTGAGATGAAATCCACATTTCTCAGCTTTTACAAACAGGCAATTTTCAAGTAACCGCTGGAGAACAAGACCTACGTGTTTAATGTGAGTCTGGGCATTTGGGGAAAAAAATCAAACTGTCGTTCAAATAAACAAGCATGAACCAGTTGAGCAAGTTGCATAACACATAATTAACCAACGCCTGGAAGGTGGCAGACGCGTTAGTCAGGCCGAAGGTCATGACCAGGTATTCGAAGTGCCCCACCGGCGTGTTAAAAGCCGTGTTCCACTCATCCCCCTCCTGAACACGTACCAGATGGTAAGCATTATGAAGGTCCAATTTGGAGAATAAAGTTTAATTCCATGCAAGAAACTAAATGCCGAATCCAGTAGGGGTAGAGGATAATGATTACGAACCTTGATGGTGTTTAGTCCCCGGAAATCAATGCAGGGGTGCAGGGTGCCATCGTTCTTACCAACTAAAAAGAACCCTGCCCCAAGGGGAGATGATGAGGTCTGGATCAGCCTAGCAGCCATGGAGTCCCAGATATAGGTCTCCATTGACTCACGTTCCAGGCGGGAGAGATTGTACAACCTACTTGACGGTAATGGGATTCCCAGAAGTAAGTCAATGGCACACTCGTAGGAACGCTGAGAAGGAAGTGAGAGTGCATGATCCTTGCTGAAAAACCTCACCAAGATTGTGGTATTCATGGGGAACTAAGGACAAATCGGGTGGTGAGCTGACCACCTCCTTGATTGAAACACTGGGAGGAACCGAGGAACGGAGGCACCCCTTGAGGCAGGCTTCACTCCACTGGGCATGACCCCTTTGGCCAATCGATACCAGGCTTGTGTTTAATAACCCAAGGATGGCCTAAAACCACAGAGGAGGAGGAAGGAATCACAAAAAACTGAATTGATTCTCTATGATTCCCTGAATATCAAAAATAAGATGGAATTGTTTCACAAATAATGAAAAAGAGTGGAGTAAGGGAGAGTCATTGCCCCCTGGAGCAAATTGATGACATACGCAATTTTACTTTCTTCAGATACATGATGAGTGGGACACTGACGGAAAGCTAAAGAACACTGCATAATAAATGAGGAGCAAGTATCAACACAACTGGAGGATGGTTCTGGGTGACAGAGAAAAGTGTCTGGAGCAGAAGCTGCTGTCGCTGTGGAAAAAGAGGCTGTGATTAACTGAGCAGGAACAGAGGGAGACGGAGATGGTGCGTATGTGACAATGAGCTGATGGAGCTATGTGGAGAGGTCTGTGAGACGAATGTTGGAATGTTTGACATGATCTGTAAGGGAGCTCACGTGATCTGCCATGGAATCCACAGCCCGCTGGAGTTTGCTGAGGTTCTCTCCCTGGGCATTGAGAACTTGCTGCATATGATCAGCTCCCGCTGGGTCCATGACCTGGCCAGAAACTCCTCTTATGGTTAGGACTGAGGTGGAACAGTGAACTCAAATGCAGGGAACACAAAAGAGAGTTGAATGAATCAGAAAAGGATATATTTGACAATTCAATATGCTGAACATTGTGGAGAAATAATAAGGATGAAGCTGGGAGCGGCCAGCCGAAGGGTGGCTGGGTGCTCCCTTAGAGATAGGGTGAGGAGCTCGGTCACTCGGGCGGAGCTCGGAGTCGAGCCGCTGCTCCTCCATGTCAAAAGGAGCCAGCTGAGGTGGTTCGGTGGTTCACCAGAGTGATGAGTGGAGGATGAGCGCCAGGAGATGCAGCAGTGGAGATGTGGTTCTGGGAGCCAGGTGGCCACCTGCAAGCTGTCAATGTGAGTTCTAGAGGAGGAGGCAAACAGGAGAGTGGTGTGCAGAATATGCAAACCCAGTACCAGTTCCAAGTGCAGAGTCAAGTTCAACGTAAAGCATATGACATGCGTGAAGTGCAGATAGTCTCTTAGCTGAAGCCAAAAATACAATGAGCGTGCTGACAGCTGAAATGGCAGAGAAAAAGATGCTGAGCTTGGAAGCCCAGAAAAAGCTGCAGGAAAAGTTGCAGCGCACAAACTATTGAGTGTGGGAGCTCGGAAAATCACTGCATAGGAACGCACAAACTCTTAGTAGACAGAGAGGTCAGGCTACCATGACAGAATCTGACCGGGGCTTAAATACAGGTGCTGAGATGAGCGGCAGGTGTCTGGATCAGCTTGAGGCACACCACCTGTGCAGATGAGAAGAGAGACAGAGAGCAGCAGCAGAGAGCAAGGCAACCCACAACAATTTTCGTGACTTCCATGGAGAGCCTGAGCTTTTCATTGTGCATCCTTCTCTTCATCATCATCCTCTTGTTTCTTGTGTCTGTCAGGGGGTGTGTTTGATCTGCTTTTATTTCTTGGTTGTAGTCTGTTTTTGTGTGTAGGCTGTCTTCTTTTTTGTTTATCTCCTTGTTGCATGCTTTTCTGTTTGGGTCTCTCTGTCTCTTTTACAGGTGGGCGTGTCTGTCTCTCTCTCTCCCTGGTCACGCCCCCCTTTCCAGTGCTTTCCATGCTCACCTGTGTTCAATTTGCAGCTCGTCGCTGGGGTGCATATATACTGCTCATTCTGCTTTGTTTCTTTGCCAGATTGATGCGCCCTGTGCCTTCTTTCCAGCTCTCGTTCATGTTCCATAGTCCTGCCTGCCTCAAAGTGTTTTCGACCACCTGCCCGTTTGTTCTGACCACGATAAAGCCTGATGTTAATAATTCTGCTGCTGTGTTTTCTGGACTGTCAACCCGTGTACCGACCACTGCTTGTCACACCACTAAAGTTTGTCAACCAGAGCTGTGTTTGTGAGTCTTGTATTTGTGTCCAAACCAAACCTTCTGTCAGATCAATCTGGCCAACGATGGACACAGCAGGCTCAGACCCCTTTCAGCTGGCGTTACGACACCACAGCCAGCAACTCGCGCAGCAGGAAGACCAGCTCGCTAAGCTGAGTTCTGGTATTAGCGAACTTGCTAAACGCCAGGACACTTTCATGTCCACTGTCAGCGCGCAGATGAATCAGCTCCTGGCGCAACTCAGTCCTCAGGCTCAGCAGCCACTCCGATTCCCACATCTGCTCCAGTGGTTTGCAACCAACTGTCACAACCGGAACGTTTCTCTGGAGAATCCAGCGACGTCAGACCATTTATTACACAGTGTGAGCTCCACTTCGAGCTGATGTCACCCATGTTCCCGACAGACAGAACGAAGATAGCATATATGATCACTCAACTTTCCGGCCGAGCGGCTGTTTGGGCAACAGCGGAATGGAGCCAACAATCTCCCCCCTGTGCTTCTCTCCCGCCGTTCACCAAGGCTCTCAAACAGGTTTTTCAGCACACTGCTCCGGGGCGCAAGGCTGCGCGCTCCCTCATGAGGGTAACAGACTACGCGATCGACTTTCGCGTTCTTGCAGCAGAGAGTGAATGGAACCCGGCGGTGAGCTGGGGCATTGTCTTGATGGAACAGCACCCCTTTTGTCAGCTTTCCCGGTTGCTTCTTTTTGATAGCCTCGCATAACTGTCTCAGTAGGTTAGAATAGTACTGTCCATTTATGGTTTGTCCCTTTTCAAGATAGCCCACGAGCACAATGCCCTTGGCATCCCAGAAAACTGAAACCATGACCTTCCCCGCAGATGAAACGACCTTGGCCTTCTTTGGAGGTGGTGACCTTGGGTGTTTCCACTGCATTGATTGTTTTTTGTCTCTGGTTCAAAGTGATGAACCAAACACTCATCCTGGGTAAGAAAACGTTCCATGTAATTGGCTGGATCCTCTTCAAATTGCGTCAAGTTTGCCTTCGACATGACTAGCCTGGTGCGTTTCTGATCAGGCGTCAGAAGACGTGGCACCCACCGAGCTGACACCTTTGACGTTCCAAGTTCTTCATGCAGAATGTGTTCAGTTCTCTCACGGGATATTCCCACAGCATCTGCTAGCTTGATCGTCTGTTGTCCATCACCATTTCATGAACAATGTTTTTCTGGGTTGTGGCTGTTGCAGGCCGCCCAGACCTTGGGTCGTCTTCAAGACTCTCTCTGCCCCTCTTAAATTCAGCTGCCCACTTCTGCACTGTAGATATGGAGGGAGCTTCATCACCTAATGTAGCAACCATATCGCATGAATGTCCTTGGACTTTAACCCCTTCTTATGCAGGTACTTAATCACACCACAATGCCAGATTTTGTCTATTTTTGCAGTTTCCCTCTACCACTAAATTTCAAACTTGGCTATGAACCACAAACTACCTCACAACCTGGAAGAAAAAAACACAGTTAGTCATCAGAAGAGTTTAATGCATGCCAAGTTTTATTGAAATGGCATTTCTCCTTCTTGGTGAGCCTTAGAACGTTTCAGCCTACCCTCGTACATGGTCTGACTCTCATAGTGTCTTTAGCACAGAGGCCGCTTGATGTGGCTTCTAGCTGTTGTAGAGAGTACCTGAAATAATACGGCTTTTACTGGTGAAATGTCCTAACAGATCATCTAAGACGTCTCTCCTACAGTATTCACGCTGTGTGAAATTCTCATCATTTTAAGTTATGTATGCTAATGGTGTTAGCATTTTTAGCAGCTGTTGGTGGCCTCATTCATTAAGTCCTGTTAATACATGATTGCGGAGTAATAAGTAGCTCGTAACTTTTAATATGATTTAATAAAAAACCAAAGTGAGGTTAACCTGCATTCTTAGCTGGTTCAGACTTGAAGATGGGCTTCTTTCATCACACAATGGAGCTACCCACGCTCCACCTCCACCTTCAGACTGACAAAGCCACTTGCTTCAATGAAATTTCAAGAAGCATCTATCTCTTTCCATATCAATTTGTGGATTTGTGGTGACATAGTCAGTCAATGCTGCCAAAATGGCGATGTCCAGCTATGGGCTTCATATCGGCTATACTGAGTCTCTATAGAAAACCTACGGATGACATCATGCAGGCTCCAGATGTTTTTGATAGCCATCATCAAGCTTCTGACATAATTCTGGCTGGATATTTGACAACTCTTTTTGGCAGAATTGGTAGATTTCACTTAAATTTGTTGATTTCCTGCCATGGACCTGGATTTTAAGCATAGTCCACAAATTTTCAATGGGTTTGAGACTGGGGCTTTAGGAAGGCCATTCCAGAAGCTTAATGTTAGCCTGCTTTATCCAACCCACAACCAGTTTTGATGTGTGTTTGGGATCATCAATTCCCACCTGTGGCCTTTCTCTGTGGGTGTCCCCGGGTTTGCGTGGGTTCTCTCTGGATTCTCCGGCTTGCTTCCACATCCAAAGACATACAGGTTAGGTGAATTGGAAACTTTGTGATTGTCCAGGTCTCCCTTGTAAAACAGATCTCAAACTCAATGCGACTAACCTGGTTAAAATGATTACTTCTGTTTTGTCATTTGCTTTCAGATGGACCACAATGGAAATAAGGGTTTTCACTTTCTTGTGTCATCCATGTATTTTTTAATGTGCATATACTTATGTAAATACATGTATACGTATTTATATGTACTTACATTGAACTTACTAAATAAAATCACGCACACTTTTAATATATAGGTGATTTACCACTCCCTACTGGAATGGTGTGTGAGTCCAGAATGTAATTATGAATGTCCATTGTTCAGTGTTGTTAGCAAATAGTCCTATCAACGTTCCATTTTGGTGACATTTATCTTGGACCCAAAATTCATAAGCATGCCAAACAGCAAATGTCAGCTCTCCACAGTTTGTCCGTGATCGAAGTTATATGCTCAGGTACTTTTAGTCTTTTCTGCATTCTGCCACAAGCAGGTGCTTTTACTTGTACACACCCACAAATAGAGAAGGTGGTGGAGTACATCAAAAACACTACACTTTTCACTCAGGGTAACGGTAACATGACACTTAACTAAACTGAGTAAACCAACTGAACTGCAAAAACACAATAAATCTATAACACTGTGAAACTAACATGAACCACAATAGCAACATTTAAAACCCCAAAACCCTGAACTCCCATGGTGCTTTACAGCACAACATCCATTGCTCACTGTTGTTAGCTAATATTGCAAATTTGTCAAAAAATATTATTCCTATCCTTTTCATTTTTGCAGCGTTCATCCTTGACCCAAAATACAAAAGTATACCAAACAGCAAATGTCAGCTCTCCCCAGTTTCTCCGTGATCGAAGCCATACACATGCACACACGTACACAGAGCCCACTTGGCCATAATACTATAGATCGTCAAACATTCAGCACCAGTTATTAAAGTATTTATGTTATATATATATATATATATATATATATATATATATATATATATATATATATATATATATACGAGGTCTATTAGATAAGAAACTGACACTTTTATTTATTTTTTAACTATATGGATTTGAATGACGTGCGATTACACCAGTCATGCTTGAACCTTCGTGCGCATGCGTGAGTTTTTTCACGCATGTCGGTGACGTCATTTCCCTGTGGGCAGGCCTTGAGTGAGATGTGGTCCAGCCCTCTCGGCTGAATTCCTTTGTTTCACACGCTGCTCGAGATGGCGCGCGTTGCTTTATCAAAATTTTTTCTGGACCTGTGAGGAATATCCAAGTGGACACTATTCGAGAAATTAAGCTGGTTTTCGGTGAAAAGTTTAATGGCTGATGAGAAATTATGGGGTGTTTCTGTCGCTGTAAGGACTTCCCACGGAGCGGGACGTCCTGCAGCGCTTCCAGGCGCCGTCGTCGGCCTGTTTCGAGCTGAAAACATCCTAATTTAAGGCTTAATTCACCCAGGACGTCGTGATAGAACAGAGAAGATTCAGAAGAGGCCGGCATGAGGACTTTATGCGGACATTCCACTGTTTAAGGACATTTTTTAATGAAAGACGTGCGCGCAAATTCGCCAAGTCAACACGGAAACGACTCTGTGTGCGCCGCGACAGGAAAAACACCTCCGTGTTGAAAACCATTTGTAAAATTCAGGTGGCTTTTGATGGCTTTCAACAAGTGAGTAACTGAGAAATTGTTTAACAGCTTGGGCATGTTCCAACTTGCCGTTAAGGTTTCCAACGGAGGTGTTTTTCCTGTCGCGACCCCCCACGGTCGGGTCCAGCCCAACATGCGACTCTGCCCGCACGTTCTTTCATTACAAAATATCGGTTAACAATGGAATGTAAACTCCTCATGCCGACTTCTTCTGAAAGTTTTCTGTTCTCTGACGACTTACTGGGTCCACAGAGCCTGAAATGTGGAAGTTTTCAACTTGAAATGGCGAGACGCTGCCGCCTCGAAGCGCAGATCGCCGTCAGGCACCATGGGCTGTCCTTACGGCGACACTACCAGACCAAAATCTCTCATCAGCCGTTAAAATTTTTACTGAAAACCAGCTGAATTTATCGAATGGTGTCCACTCAGTTGTGCCTTAGTTTTGAAAAAATTTTTATCAAACAAAGCAGCAGTCTCTGAGCCATTCCTAAACAATGAAAAAATCGACGAGAGGGTGGGCGACTCCTCACTCAAAGACTGCCCACAGGCGAATGACGTAACCGACAGGCGTGAAAAAACTCTCGCATGCCCACGAGGGTTCAAGCATGTCTGATGTAATCACACGTGATTCAAATCCATATGGTTTTTGAAAAAAATAATAAGGTCGGATACTTTTCTAATAGACCTCGTAGTAATATTTTGCCATCTATTTGAAAGTAGTTTAAAAATATATATATCTGGGATTTAAAAAGAATAAAGAGACCATGTCATATATTTATTTTATAGAACATTAAACTTGGTTTTTGGGAAATTTAATAAAGAAAACAGAAAAATGATGTATTGATTCATTTTTCTGTTCTTTGTTTTCAAGGTTCATTGGAATAAAACTGAATGACTGGATGGTACACTGACCATTGGATCACATTGCATTGTTCACTAAAGTATTGTGTGAGATACACTAACATTTTCAGTATGACCCCATCTAAAAAATTCCAACTTTCTTTCTTTTTGTCAACTTTCTGCACTGGCAGAACATCTTGGGATTGAATTTATGGGTATGCACTGTTCTTTTCCCCTTGTTTTCCCAGTGAGCTTGTAAAATGAAACCTTCTGCTACAGCTCATTTTCTGTTGCCAGATTAAGGGACAGTACAGCCCTAAGAATCAGCACAAATAAAATCTCATTAGTAATAAAAAATAACAACATGACCCTATTTCACCCAATGCATCTGTTTGTATGTGTGTGAAATGTGGCACATGTGACATTGTGGTTTAGTTTTAATTGTCATTGCTGCTGATTGATCAGAGCAGCAACTACAGTGGCTGTACCTTTGTTCCACTGTGTATGTTCACATCCCTTCAGCACACCCTCTTTGCATTTTCTGTTGCATTAAATTATAGAGCATGATCTCACAAAACTAATGTCGCCTCTCTGGCATCCTGTTATTGCTGCCACCATACCGTGCATCCAGAAAGTATTCACAGCACTTCACTTTTTACACATTTTGTTATGTTACAGCCTTATTCCAAAATGGATTAAATTATTTTTTTTCCCTCATATATATATATATATATATATATATATATATATATATTCCTAGAGCTGGCCAACCCTCTAAACCAGGGGTGGGCATCGAGGGCCGAGCCACTGCAGGTTTTCCATGCAACCATTCACCTCAGCAGGTGGATTGCTGATGAGCTTCTCCTCTGAACATAAACACCTGGTTGTCAATGAAATCACCTGCTGAGACACCTGATCATTAATGAAATCACCTGCTGAGGTGACTGGTTGCACGGAAAACCTGCAGTGTCTCTGCCCTTTATGGCACATGATTGCCCACCCCTGCTCTAAACTGAACAATTGGGGAGAACGGCCTTAGTCGGGGAGGTGACCAAGAACCCGATGGTCACTCTGTCAGAGCCCCTGCATTCCTCTGTGGAGAGAAGAGAACCTTCTAGAAGGACAACCATCTCTGCAGCAATCAACCAATTAGTCCTGTATGGTAGAGTGGCAAGACAGAAGCCACTCCTTAGTAAAAGACACATGGCAGCCCACCTGGAGTTTGACAAAAAGCACCTGAAGGACTCTCAGAGCATGAGAAACAAAATTCTCTGGTCTGATGAGACAAAAAGATTGAACTCTTTGTGTGAATGCCAGGCATCATGTTTGGAGGAAACCAGGCACCATTGCTACAGTGAAGCATGGTGGTGGCAGCATCATGCTGTGGAGATGTTTTTCAGCAGCAGGAACTGGGAGATTAGTCAGGATTGAGGGAAAGATGAACGCAGCAATGTACAGAGACATCCTGGATGAAAACCTGCTCTAGAGGGGTCTTGACCTCAGACTGGGGTGACGGTTCATCTTTTAGCAGGACAATGACCCTAAGCACACAGCCAAGATATCAAAGGAGTGGCTTCAGGACAACTCTGTGAATGTTCTTGAGTGGCCCAGCCAGAGCCCAGACCTGAATCCGATTGAACATCTGTGGAGAGATCTGAAAATGGCTGTGCACTGACACTCCCCATCCAACCTGATGGAGCTGGAGAGGTGCAGGAAAGAGGAATGGACAAAACTACCCAAAGATAGGTGCACCAAGTTGTGGCATCATATTCAAGTAGACTTGAGGCTGCAATTGCTGCCAAGGGTGCATCAACAAAGTATTGAGCAAAGGGTGTGAATACTTAGGTACATGTGAGTTCTTAGGTTTTTATTTTTAATAAATTAGCAAAAATAAAAAACAAACCTTTTTTTCATGTTGTCATTATGGAGTGTTGTGAGTAACATTTTGAGGGGAAAAATGAATTTACTCTATTTTGGAAAAAGACTGTATCAAAACAAAATGTGGTAAAAAATAATAAAGCGCTGTGAATACTTTTCAGGTGCACTGTAACTAAAAGCATCAGCTTGTCTTGGTATTAACAGCCTCTGATCCCAGTCACAGTAGTTATCACATGCAGAACATAGCTAAAAATATTAATCACGCACGCACACACACACACACACACACACACACAGTTCAACCGCTTAGTCCAATTAAGGGTCGCTGGGGGCTGGAGCCTATCCCAGCAGTATGAGGGCGAGGCGGGGTGCACCCAGGACAGGACGGCAGTCTGTCACAGAAATATTAATCATTAACTTTATATTAGTTTGCTGTGTTCTTCTATTTATCAACAGTTCTTTCAATCAATCTAAAAAAAAAAACAAAGAAAAAAAGACAAGTGGAAGGGGGACACTTAAGTTTATATTTGAAACACAATAACCTTTAAAGTCAAGAGATGAATTAAATGCTTGAGTTGTAACTCACGCACATCTAAAAGTCCCAGGTTTACATATGTACACCTTGGCAAAAAAACTTTAAAACTCAGTTTTTTGTGCCATGATGCAAATGTACAGTCTTTTATACAAAAATATGAGACTTATGATGGGACAGTAGGGTGGACATGCCGGCAGATCAAGATCATTGTACCACACTTTCAGAAATTCGTCTTTTATATAATGCAATACATATTTGCTTCTAAAATACTGTGTAAAAGACATAACTTGAGTCTAATGCTGAATTGTTTTGGTGTCAAAAATGGGTTTACCAAAGTCTTTAGGTCATAAAAGTACTGTAGTATATCAAAAAGATTTTACAACAATGTATTATAAATTAAAAAATAAAATGCTGTGCAGTCCAGCACTGCTACCCACTGTGAGCTGCATGGCAGGGACCAGGTACATTGCAAAAGAACATGTTTGTAAAATAATATCACTTACCAATGTCAGTTAGTTATAGGGGTGATAGCAAAGTGGTTTGTGTGCTTGGTTTCAGTGCAGAATGTTCCTCGTTCAAACTCCATGTTTGCTGGTTTCTCCATGTAGTGTGGAGTTGTGTCAGGAAAGTTATCTGGCAAAAAAAAAAAAAAAACTTGTGTCAATTCAACATGCAAATCCACATTGGATCTGCTATGGTGACCCTGAGTGAAAACAAGGGAGCAGCCGAAGGGACTTAGGGCCTCATCACACTTAGCAAGAATCAGAATGAATGAAGCCGAATCAGCCAGAATGGGGGAAAAAAGACAAATTTCAAGGTGCTGTTAGGAGGGACAGACAGTCGGACAGCCGTGTACAAATGCCGTACGACCACTTAAAATGTGGGTGAATCCTGCCTCGACTGATTCATGCACACTTGTGCATATGCGTGCAATCACAGTCCAAACGTACTTGGACAGCAGTATGAATACATACAATGCTTGTGACCTTGTCAGAAGGATGAGTCAGCATCAATTAATAGTCTCTGGTCCCCTCCCCTCCCAGGGTAATGATGAGACATTTAGCAAGCTGACATCATTAAATAGGTGGCTGGCGCAATTTTTTTTAGAGAGCAAGGCTTTAGTTTTATTAATAACTGGCCTTTGTTTTGGGGTCACCATGGCTTGCTGATGCCGGGCAGCCTTCACCCTATCGGGGAAGGCACCGCCATCTTGTCTGCGAACATAGAGCTCTACAGGAATGGTAACATTAGGAGTTCACAGCAGGCCACGGACCATGTGATTAGAGATCCTGCAGGACTTATGACGAATGGGGATGTAGAATCCATTAGCTTAGTGGGGAAATTAGTGCAGAAAATCCATTATGGTGCTAGTGCAGTTTATGTAGTAGGGAGTGAAATTTGACCAGTTGAGACTATGGCCTGTTGCTTTAGCAATGTCATATATTTCGTGTCTAAACCTAAACCTAAACCTATTTCTAGGCATCTTATATATGCTACCCTGGAACCACCCCAAGATCCAAACAGTCCAGTTCTCAACCCCACTGAGGTCCTTTGTCTTGGTTTCATTAACATAAGGTTACTGTACTCAAAATCATTATTGATTAATGATCTAATTATGGATCACCACTTAGATATGACTGGGTTATGTGAAACCTGGCTTAAAACTACTGCTGTCCTCCCCTTAAATGAGGCCTGCCCACTGGCGTACACATTAAGTCACTTCCCTCGTGATACAGAGCAAGGCAAGGGTGTTGCTCTTATTTATGAATCTAGGTTTAGGATATTGTTGGCGCTTGTGGCCGCGTGTGCGTGTCCTGCATTGGTACATTCAAATGTTGGCAGGTATGGTGATTCTGGGGTTCTGTTGAATCTTAAGGAGAGTCAAGTCAAGTCTAGGAGCATGTGCTGGTACCATGCTCCACTGCATTAATTATGCCACAGAACCACATTGCATCCTGGGTGGCAATCATCCAGGCAGACAACCAGTCCATCCCCACCTCTCAAAAGTGGCAATCCATCTGCCACAGCCACGTAAAGACTGGATGTGTCCTTGGGCTCCTCCAGGCATTGGGTTGCTCAACACTCAGACACCAATGTACTGTACTGGATCATGGATCACATTGCCAAAATCCTGAAGCAAGCACTTTGTCATGTGACGGCAGAGTGTTTTGCTGCACAAAGCTTATTTGCTTCTGTCATGTTGTCCATTACAGCTTGTTAGACTAAGCTTAACTCTCACCTTGGACCTCATTCATCAAACCTTCAGCCATGAGAACAAATTCGCACCATAAAACATTCAAGCCTATGTGTGACATCAAAACTGTCTGACTATAGATTAGTAGTTTAGATCCAGCTGTGAGCACTGTGTAAATCCAGAACAAGGATTGTCACCATGCAAACAGGTAAATTTACTAATTATCTGCTTCAGAATGTTATCCAGTACAACTCTCTCAAAGAGTCACAGCATTATTGTAATTTAGTACTTTTAGATTCCCTGTCAAAGTAAAAAAGAAAGAAATGTCAATAACATGCAGTTAATGATGTTTATTCATTAAAACTACAATATAGAATAATAATATCATATACAACACTATACATTGTACTGGGAAACTACCTTTTCCAGTATTAAAGAAAAAAAATAGCATTCATAATTAAATTTCCACAAAATTTATTACAATATTTTCACGCGTCCACTTGGGCTGCTGACAGGACCTGTTTCTATGTAAGCTATGTTATGTTTAATGCTAAATTTATAGTATTTTATCTGTATAATCTCAGATTAATAGACAGGCTTTTGTATTGTATATATGCTGTCGCCACTCGTACCGTATATATACTATATACATTGACTGTATTAGGATTCATGCAGTGTTTATTTTCTTAAAGAATGTGACAAAAAATAAAAAAAATCATTCATCAATTCATTCATATGAAATAGTGAAATTGCGCAGAGCCTTGACAAACAGCAATTTAAGATAATACACCTTATTGATTCCTCAGACTCAAATAAAATTACAGCGGCAGATGCAGAGGTATCTACTGAGAGCACAAGCACCATAAATCATATCTAATAAAATGTCCAAAGTTACTGAACAACAAATTCATTCATGCAGTGAAATAAAATACAGACATGAAATGTACACCTGACTGTTATTACCAGTCTGTGAGGAATTCACAGTAAATAACTATTTCCACAGACAGACATGTCAGCGAATGAAAACATGACCGTGTCCAAATCACTTCATACAGCCCCAATTCCAATGAAGAAGGGACATTGTGTAAAATGTAAATAAAAACAGAATACAATGATTTGCAAATCCTCTTCAACCTATATTGAATTGAATACACCACAAAGACAAGATATTTAATGTTCAACTTGATAAACTTTATTGCTTTTGTGCAAATATTTGCTCATTTTGAAATGGATGCCTGCAACACATTTCAAAAAAGCTGGGGCAGTGGTATGTTTACCACTGTGTTACATCACCTTTCCTACTAACAACACTCAATAAGTGTTTGGGAACTGAGGACACTAATTGTTGAAGCTTTGTAGGTGGAATTCTTTCCCATTCTTGCTTGATATATGACTTCAGTTGTTCAACAGTCCAGGGTCTCCGTTGTTGTATTTTGAGCTTCATAATGCGCCACACATTTTCAATGGGTGACAGGTCTGGACTGCAGGCAGGCCAGTCTAGTACCCGCACTCTTTTATGATGAAGCCACGCTGTTGTAACATGCAGAATGTGGCTTGGCATTGTCTTGCTGAAATAAGCAGGGACGTCCCTGAAAAAGACGTTGCTTGGATGGCAGCATGTGTTGCTCCAAAACCTGGATGTACCTTTCAGCACTGATGGTGCCATCACAGATGTGTAAGTTGCCCATGCCATGGGCATTAACACCCCCTTACCATCACAGATGCTGGCTTTTAAACTTTATGCTGGTAACAATCTGGGTGTTCTTTTTCCTCTTTTGTCCAGAGGACACAACGTCCATGATTTCCAAAAACAATTTGAAATGTGGACTCATCAGATCACAGCACACTTTTCCACTTTGCATCTGTCCATTTCAAATGAGCTCAGGCCCAGAGAAGGCAGCTATGTTTCTGGATGTTCTTGATGTATTGATTTCACTTTGCATGGTAGAGTTTTAACTTGCACTTGTAAATGTAGCGACAAACTGTGTTAACTAACAATGGTTTTCTGAAGTGTTCCTGAGACCACGTGGTAAGATCCTTTACACAATGATGTTGGTTTTTAATGCAGTGCCACCTGAGGGATCGATGGTCACGGGCATTCAGTGTTGGTTTTGGTGCAGTGCGTCTAGGAACATGCAATGATGACATTTTGAATAAATGTAGCAGAACTATGGAAAAAACTGTCATAGAGCAATTACATGCAATTTTTTAAATCCTAAACCATAGAAGAATATACACTTGTACACAAGGAATTGCACAATACCTTGAGACTATGAAATAACTAGAGCTCTTGGCAAAATTCTGTTGTACCTGCATGAATGGTAAATATCCACCAGGTGAAGATATTCCATTTGAAGAGCCTTGGGACACAGCAACGACCGTTCCGTTGCTTATAGTAGTAAAAATTTTCCAAAGTACCGGGCAATCTTAAACATTCCAGTCTCGTTACTGAAAGATTACTTACTGAACGTTTATCCCAACAGTGTTTTGAGGCCTATGCTTGTTTGTCTTTTTCTTGTTTAATTAGCAGACCGCAGCTACTCTGATTTAACAAGCAATGAAAATGTTAGTCATAGAATCTATTTTGGATATGTAGGTTTTCCAAACATCTTAGGTCTGTTTTATAAAAAAATTTAATATCAGCTTTGCCCTGTTAATTTGCTGCTGCTGCTGCTGCTTTGATGTTAAAATGCTTTTACTGTAAAGCACATACAGAAAATGAAATATCATGAGTAGCTTAATAGTATGGCCAAAGCAGATGGTCCTCCCTCTGAGTCTGGTCTGCTTGAGGTTTCTTCCTCCAATTAAAAACAAAACAAAACAAAAAAACACCTGAGGGAGTTTTTCCTTGCACTGTTGTCTATTTGCTTGCTCTGGGTGGTGGGTAAGGTTAGACATTACCCTTCTGATTACCCTTCTGAAGCTCCTTGGGGTGACTTATGTTCTGATTTGGTGCTATATAAATAAATTGCATTGAATTTACACATTTTGCTTGCTGCATGCATTAACAAAGAAGGGAGTGGCAAATCTGTAAACAACTGCTTGGCTTCCTCTTGTTATTCATGCAGTTTCAAAGTGTACATTACAAAAATCTCAGGCTGGGTAGCCTGTCCAGTGATCGGGGAAACAGTTTTTGAACTGATGAATCAATAAATAAGCATTGATAACCAGGTTTAGGACAATAAAGTGAATATTTACATCCTATTCAATAAAATGAGTACAATGAAAAATCAGTAACACAGAGCTGTATTTTTCCTTTAAAATGCACACAGATAAATGACAGAATAACTTTGATTGCTGTCTCTACTTAAACTGGGCGCATTATCCTTCATTCAGTGCTCACGTAAAAGCTTTGATGGCTCTTATCTATGGGTCTGATCACAGTCAGAAGGAAAACCTGACTAACAGCTGCCAGCAAGTGATAACTGATACATGGACACTGATTTTAAGATCAATCCTGACTGTGTGTTATCTTGATGAATGATGGCCACTGTGAGCAGAAGCGTGGATCAGATTTCCATCACCTCTAATACAATAATGCACTGGCATACTGCACATGTGACCATTTCCTTACAGAGTAGATTTGGGTTTATGTCTAGAGTAAGAATGACTGTAGTGTGAGTGTGTGATGCAGACATACATGCTGTGGAATTTTAAGACTGGACCTGTCCTCTTTTTCAGAAGCCGAGGAGCTGTATCAGAAACGTATATTAACAATAACAGGGATCTGCATTGCACTCCTTGTCGTTGGAATCATGTGTGTGGTTGCCTACTGCAAAACAAAGTAATTCATGTTACTTTTTTAAACTAATTATTTAAAGGTACACTTCCTGATTTTATTATTGAATTCAGTAGTGCCCCTAAATCCCAACATTTTCTCATGTGGGATCTGTGTTAAATTTCAAAAGGTCTGTGCTATGAGAAAAATTTGGGGATTTTGGGGTTCTATTTGGCACCATAACAATATCATGGAGTGTTTTAAATTTGCAACATTTAAACTGTTTTCAAGCATAAAGTTATTTGTAGCCATTGCATTTTGGGGCAAACTGTTTCCACTTTGAAACGTTTGGAATTCTCCCCTCAGATAAGTTATGTAGGTAAGATCTGGCGCCTCCATCTGGTTTCTTTCTTCATGAACAGGAAGCAGAGGAAGAAGCTCCATGACCGTCTGAGGAGGAGTATGAGGAAGAAGAGGAACAATGCCACGAGCTCAGCCAGAGAACCTTCCCATATGCCTCTTCAAGACTTGCAGCTTGTTAATGTATGTGTTTGAAACGGAAACCAAAGCATTAAAACCCGTCAATGTTGACACTACAACCAGTTCTCCATTCTTCTCCTGTTCCTCCTCACAGCAGTGTAACGGGATGACTATGCAGCATGCATCAGAGAAGGAGCCAGAAACATCCTTCTCCACAAGTAAACCTGCCTTAACTGTGCATGAAACCGCTTCCCTCAGCCACACCCCCAGCCACGCCCCCAGCCAAAGGTGAGGCTACATGTTGACACGTTTGTTATCTGGCAGGCTCTGGTGTCATGTGTTCATTAGGCTTTGAGAGGAAGTAAAGGTGGAGGTGGAACGGGTCCTGTCTGTTAAATCAGCAGTGTATCGACGGGATCAGCCACACATGATGCTCAGACATCTGCACAGTAAAGGTTTTTGTTAGCATGTTTTAACCTTAGAATTTGCAGTTATACATTTTTTTAACAATGTGATTTATGACACATTCCAGTCCATTGTTGCCTGTTTAAAAACCAGTAAAATGTAATAATTCCATTTGTCCCCAAGATGGGGTTGTTATACCTTACTTTTGGCGATGTCCCTTTGAAAAAAACAAACAAAACAAACAACAGCAACAACAACAACAAAACCTTTTAAAACTGCTGAAATGAGTCAACAGTCTGTGTAATTTATTTTCAAACAGATCACATGCTGAAGTGATTCTCAATTCAAGATGGCTTTAATCAGTAAAATTACCAATACTGTGCACAAAGGTTTAGGCCCAACAATCAGTAAAAAGGGTTTTATTGCAAAATTTGGAAAAATCACCTATGCTGTGCAAAAGGGTTTAGCCCAATAATCAATAAAATGACCTATGCTGTACAAAAGGGTTTAGGCCCAATAATCAGTAAAATCTCCCATACTGTGTAAGAGGGTTTAGGCCCAATAATCAGTAAAATCACCTATCCTGTGCAAAAGGGTTCAGGCCCAATAACCAGCAAAATCACCTATGTTGTCCAAAAGTGTTTAGGCCCAACAATCAGCAAAATCACCTGTGCTGTGCAAAAGTGTTTAGGCCCAACAATCAGTAAAAATGGTTTTATTGCAAAAATTGGTAAAATCACCTATGCTGTGCAAAAGGTTTTTGGTACAATAATCAGTATAATCACCTATGCCGTGAAAAAGGATTTAGCCCAATAATCAGTAAAATGACCTATGATGTACAAAAGGGTTTAGGCCCAATAATCAGTAAAATCACCCATACTGTGTAAGAGGGTTTAGGCCCAGTAATTAGTAAAATCACCTATGCTGTGCAAAAGTGTTTACGCCCAACAATCAGTAAAAAGGGTTTTATTGCAAAATTTGGCAAAATCACCTATGCTGTGCAAAAGTGTTTAGGCCCAACAATCAGTAAAAAGGGTTTTATTGCAAAAATTGGTAAAATCACCTATGCTGTGCAAAAGGTTTTTGGTACAATAATCAGTATAATCACCTATGCCGTGAAAAAGGATTTAGCCCAATAATCAGTAAAATCACCTATCCTGTGCAAAAGGGTTCAGGCCCAATAACCAGCAAAATCACCTATGTTGTCCAAAAGTGTTTAGGCCCAACAATCAGCAAAATCACCTGTGCTGTGCAAAAGTGTTTAGGCCCAACAATCAGTAAAAATGGTTTTATTGCAAAAATTGGTAAAATCACCTATGCTGTGCAAAAGGTTTTTGGTACAATAATCAGTATAATCACCTATGCCGTGAAAAAGGATTTAGCCCAATAATCAGTAAAATGACCTATGATGTACAAAAGGGTTTAGGCCCAATAATCAGTAAAATCACCCATACTGTGTAAGAGGGTTTAGGCCCAGTAATTAGTAAAATCACCTATGCTGTGCAAAAGTGTTTACGCCCAACAATCAGTAAAAAGGGTTTTATTGCAAAATTTGGCAAAATCACCTATGCTGTGCAAAAGGGTTTAGGCCCAACAATCAGTAAAAAGGGTTTTATTGCAAAATTTGGCAAAATCACCTATGCTGTGCAAAAGTGTTTAGGCCCAACAATCAGTAAAAAGGGTTTTATTGCAAAAATTGGTAAAATCACCTATGCTGTGCAAAAGGTTTTTGGTACAATAATCAGTATAATCACCTATGCCGTGAAAAAGGATTTAGCCCAATAATCAGTAAAATGACCTATGATGTACAAAAGGGTTTAGGCCCAATAATCAGTAAAATCACCCATACTGTGTAAGAGGGTTTAGGCCCAGTAATTAGTAAAATCACCTATGCTGTGCAAAAGTGTTTACGCCCAACAATCAGTAAAAAGGGTTTTATTGCAAAATTTGGCAAAATCACCTATGCTGTGCAAAAGGGTTTAGCCCAATAATCAGTAAAATGACCTATGATGTACAAAAGGGTTTAGGCCCAATAATCAGTAAAATCACTCATACTGTGTAAGAGGGTTTAGGCCCAATAATTAGTAAAATCACCTATGCTGTGCAAAAGTGTTTACGTCCAACAATCAGTAAAAAGGGTTTTATTGCAAAATTTGGCAAAATCACCTATGCTGTGCAAAAGGGTTTAGCCCAATAATCAGTAAAATGACCTATGATGTACAAAAGGGTTTAGGCCCAATAATCAGTAAAATCACTCATACTGTGTAAGAGGGTTTAGGCCCAATAATTAGTAAAATCACCTATGCTGTGCAAAAGTGTTTACGCCCAACAATCAGTAAAAAGGGTTTTATTGCAAAATTTGGCAAAATCACCTATGCTGTGCAAACGGGTTTAGCCCAATAATCACTAAAATGACCTATCCTGTGCAAAAGGGTTCAGGCCCAATAACCAGCAAAATCACCTATGCTGTGCAAAAGTGTTTAGCCCAAAAATCAGTAAAATCACCCATACTGTGCAAAAGAGTTTAGGCCCAATAATCAGTAAAATCACCTATCCTGTGCCAAAGGGTTCAGGCCCAATAATCAGCAAAATCACCTATGCTGTGCAAAAGTGTTTACGCCCAACAATCAGTAAAAAGGGTTTTATTGCAAAATTTGGTAAAATCACCTATGCTGTGCAAAAGGTTTTTGGTACAATAATCAGTATAATCACCTATGCCGTGAAAAAGGATTTAGCCCAATAACCAGTAAAATGACCTATGATGTACAAAAGGGTTTAGGCCCAATAATCAGTAAAATCACCCATACTGTGTAAGAGGGTTTAGGCCCAGTAATTAGTAAAATCACCTATGCTGTGCAAAAGTGTTTACGCCCAACAATCAGTAAAAAGGGTTTTATTGCAAAATTTGGCAAAATCACCTATGCTGTGCAAAAGGGTTTAGCCCAATAATCAGTAAAATGACCTATGATGTACAAAAGGGTTTAGGCCCAATAATCAGTAAAATCACCCATACTGTGTAAGAGGGTTTAGGCCCAATAATTAGTAAAATCACCTATGCTGTGCAAAAGTGTTTACGCCCAACAATCAGTAAAAAGGGTTTTATTGCAAAATTTGGCAAAATCACCTATGCTGTGCAAACGGGTTTAGCCCAATAATCAGTAAAATGACCTATCCTGTGCAAAAGGGTTCAGGCCCAATAATCAGTAAAATGACCTATGATGTACAAAAGGGTTTAGCCCAATAATCAGTAAAATGACCTATGATGTACAAAAGGGTTTAGACCCAATAATCAGTAAAATCACCCATGCTGTGTAAGAGGGTTTAGGCCCAATAATTAGTAAAATCACCTATACTGTGCAAAAGGGTTTAGGCCCAGCAATCAATAAAAACATTTATACTGTGCAAAAGAGTTTAGATCCAAAAATCAACAGGATCACTGATAATGTTCAAAAGTTCTTAGGCACAATAATCAACAAACTCACTTATACTGTGCAAAAGGGTTTAGGGATTTAGGCACAATAAAGGCCCGATTTTGATGGTGGACACAAAAAGATTTGTACCAAAGGCACAGCTCCATTTGGGGCCTGTTTGAGTGCCCTTTGTAATTTAACTGGAAGGGAACACCAGCACAAACTGGGTGCTTTACGCAAATGAACTGGGTTTACAGTGTTAATTTTTCATGGACATGTTGTAGCCAGAACCTGGTAGCAACCAACCAGAGTGGCACCTTTTCTTTTCTCAAAACTGGATAGTGCCCAGCACTCAGTTTTGTGGTATCAATGAAGTAGACATAATTGAAAGGATTTATGACTCATTTATGGATTAACTTTAACCTGACAGAAAGCACAGTGGACACCAAAGCTCCTCAGGCAAGTTTGAACCCTCGTGCGCATGCGTGAGTTTTTCCACGCCTGTCGGTGACGTCATTCGCCTGTGAGCACGCCTTGGGAAGGAGTGGTCCCGCCCCCTCGTCGGAATTTCATTGTCTGGAAATGGCGGAATGAAAAGGACTTTTTTTCCATCAGATTTTTTTCAGAAGCTGTTAGAAACTGGCACCTGGAAACCATTCGAAAAATTTATCTGGCTTTCGGTGAAAATTTTGCGGGCTTCACAGAGAAGAAGGACTGTTAACTGTCGCTTTAAGGACCCCTTTAAGGACGCTTGGCGCACCGCGCTCCGAGCTGCGACAATGCGGCACAAAACACCGTATCATTTCTAAACGGATGGCTCTGTGGATACGAGACATCGTGTGCTCTTTCTCTGGTAATCACAAGAGCTGGACATCAGCCATTTTCCGGCAGATTTCACTTTTAACCAGAGATTTTGTCGTGGAACGCCGTGCGGAGGCTTCGCGCGTCACGACCGATTCGCTTGATGAGCGAGACAAAGAACGCCTCCGTTTCGGCGTGTCAGTGGACAAGTTAGGACATGCCTATCTTGGCTTTTAATGCTTACCAGTCCAGTAAGTATCAGAGAAATTGTGGAGAGCTAGACATGTCCAAACTTGTCCACTGACACGCCGAAACGGAGGCGTTCTTTGTCTCGCTCATCAAGCGAATCGGTCGTGACGCGCGAAGCCTCCGCACGGCGTTCCACGACAAAATCTCTGGTTAAAAGTGAAATCTGCCGGAAAATGGCTGATGTCCAGCTCTTGTGATTACCAGAGAAAGAGCACACGATGTCTCGTATCCACAGAGCCATCCGTTTAGAAATGATACGGTGTTTTGTGCCGCATTGTCGCAGCTCGGAGCGCGGTGCGCCAAGCGTCCTTAAAGGGGTCCTTAAAGCGACAGTTAACAGTCCTTCTTCTCTGTGAAGCCCGCAAAATTTTCACCGAAAGCCAGATAAATTTTTCGAATGGTTTCCAGGTGCCAGTTTCTAACAGCTTCTGAAAAACATCTGATGGAAAAAAAGTCCTTTTCATTCCGCCATTTCCAGACAATGAAATTCCGACGAGGGGGCGGGACCACTCCTTCCCAAGGCGTGCTCACAGGCGAATGACGTCACCGACAGGCGTGGAAAAACTCACGCATGCGCTTGAGGGTTCAAACTTGCCTGACGTAAAAACATATGAATGAAATCCATATAGTTTTTAAAAAAAATAAAAAGGACCGATACTTTACGGACAGCCCACGTATTACTGATGGAGTGATAGAGAGAAGGAAGGATGGAGTGAGCGGGGAGGGAGGGAGAGAGCTCTCTTGAAAAGAAAGATTTTTTTTCTCCATCCTCCTCCTCCTCCTCCCTCCTCTTGCCTAATATGTGCAGACTAGCAAAGTGTGTGTGGGTTGTGAACCTGATTATTGAGGTCTAACTGTTACATTCTGTGTATAGTGGTTGATGTCTGTTGTGCACAGACCAGGGCAGGTCTGGTTATTAGCAGAATATTAATGCTTGACAATAGTAAATGTTAACGTTGAAGAAGTTTTTTACATAAACTATCAATTTATTAATTAAGAGCTGCCACCATGAAAAAATATCCAGCCTTTGTAAAGGTTGTCTCAATATTAACTTTTAAGGAGAACTGCTATTATGTTGGGATCTAGCACTTATGGGTCAACAGTGAATGACTTAAAGTCTGAGCAGACTGTCTCAACCAGCAGTTAACACATTAAAATATAGACAAATAAACAGAGAGATACTTACTTTAAGTTTAACAGAATTTATTCACAACACCAATATCAATCTCATGAACATTACTTTCATTAATGAGATCTATTATTTAATAAAGCTACTTTCTAAACATTAGATTACTAAAACAAAAGAAAAATGTCCGTGTGTGTGTGTCCGTCCACACTTGTGTAAACATTTCTACAGTATGCCAGATGTAACAAGATGGTGACAGATTTGGCTATAGTGGGAGTCACACGACGAGGACCAGGTGTGGCATTATGCTAAGAACAATGAATGTGTGTAAAATACAAAATGTGCATTAGTACAAAGAATTAAGGCATACAAAGTGAAAAAAGGCAGTTTGTTCATTCATGCTAGTTTTAATATGATAACGTTAGCATCAGCACCTGTGTCGCTGTGAGTGTTAGCTTTTTCCACAGTTCAAAGGAACAGTTCACTTTCCACAGCCCTGTTTCCTGCACGAAAGTTAATGTTAATTTAATGGCCAGATACAAACCTCTTACTGTGTCACAACCGAGGTCCCACTAGGGTGGGTCTAGGGGTCCTTGGCCTTTAGGGTGGTCCTGCACTGAAAGGTGAGATTGTTCTTTCTCTTAGTGTTAGTGGTGGCGACAGGCCAGTTCCCTTGGCAACTGCTACAGTGTCTGTTGGCTTTGTTAGTTGCTGTCTGGTGTGATTGCTGCCACAGCATTCTGGATCATCTTTCAGCAGCTTCAAGGGCAGATGGAAGACAAAAGAGAGAGAATAGGTGCTGCAATGGGGTTTTCTTTAGTCAGTGACATCACGGCCCAGTCCTAGAGGCTGATGGGAGTTCTGAGGGAAATTGTCCACTCAGGGTGCAATGCTTGACTTCCGGTCAGACCCTTGGAGATGGTTAGGTACAACATTCATGGTCTCCCCCAGTAATGCTCTAACCGGGTTTAGATGGAGGCCTGACCTTTGTTCCGAGCACATGATCTGGTATCCCAACACACTGCTGGACTTAAGATCAGGGCCTGTTTTTATAAAGCAGTCTAATCTTGCTTAGTCAAATAAACTCAGTTATTTGACTCATTTTTTGATGTTAGTCATTGCACAAAGTAGTCAGCTAAAGTTTCACATTATCCAATTAAAGTTTTTAGCCTGGTTCAGTGGAGGCTAATTTGATTTTAGCTGCCAAAACTTCAGTGTCTTACCTCAAAAATAGCAGCTATCCTGTACCACCACTTGATGGAACACTCAAGAGCCCCTCCTCCCCTACATCACATGTATTCCTCCAAAAGGAGAACTTCCTCCACTTTTGGCCATGGTTGTAGCAGACAACTGTCATGATATGTTTATGACAGTTCTCACATTAGCCACCGGGCGTTGATGTTACGCTGAACAGTGTTGTGTGCACAAAAAGATTTGACAGAAGGGTAGAACAAGAAACTGAAGCATGAAACTGCTAGGCTAAGTGCTGACCATGTCATTCTGCAGTTAGTATGTGTTCGTAAATGTTAATAAAGCCACTAACGAAACAAAGGCTGGGTAGTTCATGACAGCAACCAACCCAGAAGTAAACAAAACTGCCATGCATTGGAGCCGTCTCTTGGCAACAGCACGCGCGAGGCCATTATACCCGTGAAAATCATCGACTAACGTAAGACAGCCAATCTACAAGTTTAGCCATCGATGTAAAACGGTGATTCGACGGATAATGCTGGGCGACTAACTGCAGTCGACTAAATAAGTTTAGTAGACTGAAAGATTAGATTGCTTTATAAAACCGGGCTCTGGTTTTTAATGGTTGAAGTTGCAAACACGATCAGTGTGCTAGCTCTGCTCCCGATCACACCTCATCCTGAACACACCTACATGAGCATAAGTGGTGGTGTCATTTAGAAGACCTGGGTGCTGGGCTTGAACATGAAAACTGTGTTGGCACTAAACTGTTTATGAAAATGTCCTATTCATTCATTTTATGCATCTGCTTACTCCAATTAAGAGTCATGGGGGGGTAATCCTATCCCAGCAGTCATAGGGCGAGAGGCGATAGACAAGGTGCACCCTGGAGAGGACCCAGTAGGGCTCATATAGACAGACAACCACATTCACACTCACACTTGCGGTTAATTTAAAGTTTGAAAATGTAGTAAATATATTAATAAATGAATACAAACAGTTAAATGTGTGATCAATTTTCACCTTCAAAAAAATTTTGGGAGATAAAATATTGTTTGGTGGCATGGTGGTTAGTGGTTTGCACTGTTGCCTCACAGCAAGCAGGTCCCTGGATCGATTCCCTCCTGTGGCCTTAATGTGTGGAGTTTGCATCTTCACTCTGTGTTTGTGTGGTTCCTTCCTGGTGTTCTGGCTTCTTCCCACATCCATCCACAGACATGAAGGTTAGGTGGATTGGTGACTCTAGATGTGTCTGAGCGTGTGAATGTGTTTGTCTGTCTATATGTGGCCAATGGACAGACTGGCGTCCTGTCCAGAGTCCTCCGTGACCCTGGATTGGAGTAAGCAGATACAGAAAATTAATGAATGTTGTTTTATACTGTCTTTTGTACTCAATATATGAACATAAGGCTGTCATTAATAAGATGTTTATAGTCATTTTATGACTGAATAATCTTAGTCTTTCTGTGGTCATGTGCTGAACAGGATGTCTAACCCCCCCAGCTGCAAAAAAAAAAAAAAAAAAAAAACTAACCAAAAAGAATGCACAAAACGTCTCAGTTGATTAAATAATAATAATAATAATAATAATAATAATAATATCACAATGCTCCCTGTTGGCCTGTAAGGTCTTTGTTCATGCTGTTTGTATCAATGCGTAAGTATTTTGTGGAGGATAGATCCAGAATAAAAATAATGCATGCAGCAGGTGAAGGGGTTGAAATGAGTCTGATGATTGTAGATGTCTGACTCCCTGTTTGTAGGCGTACTGGATCCATCACCTGTGAATGTGTAGAGGGTTTCCCTGACTCCTCTGAGATCCAAATTTACCGATCATAAATAAATGCAAGATTCACCAGCAGATGGGACAAACACTTGATCGCTGCTCTGACCTCCCTGCATGTCGGAATGAAACTAAAACCTGCTGTACATCTTTGAATCCAGGACACAACAATAACATACAGGTCCAGTCTGGAATCTACTTCGTCCTTGGTGCTGTAACAAGCAGAAAAAGTTGAAAAGTTGTGACTTTTGTGCTGTCACTCTCACAGCCAGTGGTGGCAGGATTCTCCATTGTGCTCTCATTGAAAACAGAAGAACATCCGTTTCCTGTCTGCCACATCGAGCCAACATGTGAATGTGGGGTCAGAAGTACTTTTTTAGAAAGCTCTGTGTCATATTGTTGGAGAAAAGAAGAGCTTGAATCAGCTCTTACAGTGACATTGAGAAGGCAGGTGTGGACATCATGTGTTATGTGTAGGGTTTTGCTTCATGTCCACGTGAAGCCTCTGGAGAGCCTAATCCAGAACACACTGAGTGTTCAGCACCATGGATAGTGCTTATGATGAACGTACCAGCTGCACTTCTTCTCATGCTGTGCAAAGGAGTGAGAACCTTCCACAGTGTGTGAGGATACATGAACTGTTCACACATGACAGTCAAACTTAAATACGAACACTGTTGATCAAAGCTGTTCGGAATAATATCGTAAACTTCCTCTGTTTATCAGAAAATATGGACAACACAGACACTTAACTACACTGAATTGTCATAAGTTTTGCAATATTTTACTTAAAGAGGATCAGACCGGGTCATCTGATCCACCCTTTAAAGCACAGGTTTTTACTGTGAAAAATTTCTTCTGTCAAAAAAAAAAAAAAGTTAAATGCACAGTATTTTGATCTGTATAATACATCATGCTGTGTGGTTTGCAAGCGGATCTGTCTCTCACCTGCACATATTGTCTTGGTGTTGTCATGTGTGAAAAAGAATTCAGGAGGCCACAAATGTGTCAGTAACTGACAGATGAGTGACACATGAAGCTCAGTGTTGTTGGCATGTGGCTGTGCAGACTTCAGTCTGAACACACACATGCACGCACACACACACACACGCAGACACACATGCATGCATGCGCGTGAGATATATATATATATATATATATATATATAAAGTTGGTGAGTTACCCGTTCTATGCACAGGTACAGAAGAATTTTAGCCATGTCATTGTATATTTCATGTCACTTTAATTAAGGTGTAAGTTGCACTGTGTGTATGCTGTCATCATTAATTTTCAGAGAGCAATTTGTGACATTTATGAGACTCAAGTGGATAAAAGGTGATTAAAAAGGTGATAGTATGTCATATCACTGCAATGCTCTGGCATGTCGTATACAGCAGGTACATTTTAATTGAAAAAACGTGTACGTTAAGTCGCAGGTCGTGATCTAATGTATAAGACTGACCGTGTGTGTGTGTGTGTAAATGGTAAAAGGACTGCATTTACGAGGTCTTAGAAAACTATCCGACCTTTTTATTTTTTGCAAAAACTATATGGATTTAAATCATGTGTGTTTGCATCAGCCAAGCTTGAACCTTCGTGCGCATGCGTGAGTTTTTTCACGCCTGTCGGTTGCGTCATTCGCCTGTGAGCAGGGTTTGAGTGAGCAGTGGTCCACCCCCCTCGTCGGACTTTTATTGTGAGGAAAATGTCTGAACGATTTGGAGCTTTGCTGCATCAAATTTTTCCAGAAACTGTGAGAGACAGCCAGGTGGAAACCATTCGGAAGATTCAGATGGCTTTCAGGGATGATTCTATGGGGATCACACAGATTAAGGAGTGTTACAACAGGTTTAAAGACGGCGCACAATGGCGGAGGGCGCGCCATGCTCCGAGCGGCGATCGACAGGCTGAAATGACCAGATCATTTCCAAACTGAACGCTGTGTTGATCTGGGACATCGTCTGACTACTACAGAAATGGCAGAAGAGGTGGACATACCACTTTTTTGGCACATTCCACTGTTAGATGAGTTTTTGTCATGAAAAGACGTGCGGAGGAATTCGTGCATCGGCACGGAGCCGCTCATGGCGTGGGACAAAAGCAACGCCGTGATGAAGCCTCACAGGACATGTTGTGGCATGTCCAGCTCGTCCAGAATTTCTCGGATAGTCACACGACTGAAAAGCCACCGAAAGCCGTCTGAATCTTCCGAATGGTGCAAGAGCTGGCCATGTTACGACATGTCCTGTGAGACCAACACGGAGGTGCTTTTGTCCCGCGCCATTAGCGGCTCCGTGGCGAATTCCTCCGCTCCTCTTTCCATGACAAAAACTCCTGTAACAGTGGAATGTGCCGAAAAAGTGGTATGTCCACCTCTTCTGCCATTTCTGTAGTAGTCAGACGACGTTCCGGATCAACACAGCGTTCAGTTTGGAAATGATCTGGTCATTTCAGCCTGTCGATCGCCGCTCGGAGTGCGGCGCGCCCTCCGCCATTGTGCGCCGTCTTTAAACCAGTTGTAACACTCCTTAATCTGTGTGATCCCCATAGAATCTTCTCTGAAAGCCATTTGAATCTTCCGAATGGTTTCCACCTGGCTGTCTCTCACAGTTTCTGGAAAAATTTGATGCAGCAAAGCTCCAAATCGTTCAGACATTTTCCTCACAATAAAAATCCGACGAGGGGGGTGGACCACTGCTCAATCAAAGCATGCTCAAAGGCAAATGACGCAACCGACAGGCGTGAAAAACTCATGCATGCGCACGAAGGTTCAAGCTTGGCTGATGCAAGCGCACATGATTCAAATCCATATAGTTTTTGCAAAAAATAAAAAGGTTGGATAGTTTTCTAACAGACCTCGTATATAGCGCGTTTCCATCTGCATCAGACGCTTAAGGCGCTTTACAAATAATGCCT
This sequence comes from Thalassophryne amazonica, assembly GCF_902500255.1. Classification (NCBI taxonomy): domain Eukaryota; kingdom Metazoa; phylum Chordata; class Actinopteri; order Batrachoidiformes; family Batrachoididae; genus Thalassophryne; species Thalassophryne amazonica. The sequence continues at coordinate 65,435,780 of NC_047119.1, forward strand.
CACATTCACCCCGATGTCAGAGTGCTACCATACAAGGCAGCACCCTGACACAGTCACTACACACCGGGAGCAACTGGTGTGTGTGTGTGTGTGTGTGTGTGTGTGTGTGTGTGTGTGTGTGTGTGTGTGTGTGTGTGTGTGTGTGTGTGTGTGTGTGTGTGTGTGTGTAATTTGTGAACATTGGGAAGAGCAGGGCACAGAAGGCTGTGATTTGAGGTGCAGGTTAGATTTAGTAACTGAGTGCATGTGTAGTTTTTGGAAATGCATTTGAAGAAGATTCTTCTAAATGATGGGTGAACAGACTCTATTATCTGAATGAATAATTGAATTTTTAAGGACACGTCATCTAGTGATAAACCCTTTTTTCTGGATTTCCCCAGTTGAGATTCCAATCTACACTCCAGTCTGAAAACTCTTATTCTAATCCAATTCCATTTTTTTACTCGAATCTGATTGGTTAATCTTGTGAGATTTCAGACCATATAATATCGGGGTATAGGTGGCAAAATATTTGACCATGTCACATTTGGATGTATTACTCTGCGCCCTGACCGGTGTTCTGATGAGATGTCATTCCTGTCAAATATCATTCCTGTCCTTGCGGAGGACACAACTGTGCACCAATGTGCAGTATTGTCGGAATGTGGAACTGTAAATTTATGCAACAAGACGCACAATTCGACAGAACACCGGCTGCGCACACTGCTAGCTGTTAGCTGGGAGTGAGAGAAAGTTGCATACTGCTGTCGCCAAAATGGGTAAATTTAAGCTACCATACGAAAGTATTGATGTGGATTCTGATACAGAATTACCATTTCACATTTGATGGATTTTTATGTTTGATGGATTACTCCATGCCCTGACCGCTGTTGGAGAAATGCTGCTTCGGCTTGACGGTAAACTCGCCGACTGAATTACCTACAGAAAATAAACCATGCAAACGATGGAACTGAATTAGAATGGGAATAACCCCCTTGTGTTTGTTGATTTGTGGACATTCATGCTTATACGGTCACAAATAGCCATTTTACGGCTCCGCTAACCAGTGTTGTGAAAGTAAAAAAGTGACAGTTACTTTATGCAGTTACTTCATTAGAATCTGACGAAAACTTGCAACTAATAAGTAATGTAACCAATAAGGTAACTAGTAATCTAACTTGGTTACTCTTAAGATTGAGCAATCAGCAAAGTAACTAATCAGCAAAGTAACTAATAGTTATTTTTCTGAGCACTAAATCTTAAAAGTAACCAAGTTAGATTATGAGTTACTTTATAAATTACATTCAGCAGCTGCCGACAATTTGTCCGCAGCTGCTAATGAAGTAACTGTATAAAGTAACTGTAAAATATAACTGTATAAAGTAACTAATGAAGTAACTTTTCAAAGTTACTTTGCCAACACTGCCGCTAACGTGACGCCGTAAAACTCCTTTTTAAAGCTCAATTTGCGACCATATAACCAGCATGAACATCCGTAAATCATCACACACAACAGGGTTATTCCCTAATTTTACATTGTATAACACAATGTATGATGACCCTCAGAATGAGCTGGAGCTGAAATGCCGCGCCCTTATGTTGAGGAATATAATAGAAAATGAAAGTCTTGTATTATGAAAGTATGCATTATTTTTGATTTTCATTTTTCCGTGGCAGAGCACTGAAAACTGAAAGTCAAAGATAATACATCACAGAACAGAAAATGACTGGAATGTGCTTTATAACCAGAAGAGGGATAGAAAACTAGTGATAGATGAGCCTGAAGACCTCACTATAGTGATCGACTTAGCCAAATCAGGATTTGTAGCCTCAAAGAAGACACTCAATACAGCTTTGGACAGGAATGAACTGTGAGGTTGCACACAAAGAAAAACTCCACTTCTGCAGAAGAAACACCACAAGCCAGACTGTAGTACACTAAGGACAACCTGGGGAAAGATTATGCAAACTGAAAGCATGTCCTTTGGTCAGATGAGATGAAAATAGAGCTCTTTGACCAGAAAGATGTTACTTATGTTTTGTTTTGTTTTTTTTACAAATATATTTATTAACTTTTTCAATTACTACAAAAAAAAAAAAAAAAAAAAACATACAGAAACAACACCTACAATAGAACATAAAGGCACATCCATTGATACTGTAAAGCACACAATATTCCAAACTGGAAGAAGAAGAAAAAGAAAACACATAAGCGACATGGTTTAATTGTTTTAGCAGATGCCTATCATGAGCGAAAACACCAGAAAAAAAAAAAAAATCTTTTTTTTTTTTGGGGGGGGGGGGGGGGAGAAGTAGTAGAAAGGCATATAATGTGTATTCACAGAAATAGCAAGCTACAGGGCTGCAGTAAAATCATCCCCTTCCAGAAATTCCATAAATGTTCCCCAAATCTTCACAAAAGTATTATATTTCCCCTTAACTATATAAGTCAGTTTTTCCATAGCAATACTCTGCAATAGCCCCTCAACCCAATTTTGTGTACTTGGTCTATGAACTGATTTCCATGACAGTGCAATTTTATATTTGGCTTCAAGAAGACACATTACGACCATCTTTTTCTGAAACTTCCTAAGTGCACAGTTTTCTGGAAAAAGTCCAAATATACACAGGACACACAGGAAGAGGTTCATTAGCTACTTTCGATAGGACTGTAATAATCTCTTTCCAAAACTCTTGAATGGTGGAACATTCCCAAATACAATGATATAAACTACCTTTATGAGTACCACATTTGACACATGTATCAGGTGTATTAGGGTGAATACGATGTAGTACCTCAGGGGTAATGTACATTCTCATCAACCATTTATACTGTAATAACTTGAACCGTGTATTTATTGTTTGAACCTGACACTGTAAACATATCTCCTTCCATTCTTCTACAGTAATTTCCTCGTTAAGATCTGCACACCATGCAAGCCTTTTATCCTCTGAGGATTCTTTACTTCCAGCTATAATGATTTGGTAAAATCTGGAGATGAGTCTTGCTGCTCCATAATGGTTGACTGCAGTCAATTCCAAAGAATTCTGAGTGGGAAGATGTTACTTACGTTTGAATAAAGAAGGGAGATGTGTGTAATCAAAAAGAACACTGTCGCCACAGTGAAGCATGATGGTGGGAGTATTATGATGTGGAGATGCGTCAGTGTGTCTGGAACTGGGAATCTCTTTAATGTGGAAGGAATCATGAAGAAAGAAGGACGTGAAGATTTTGGAAGAAAACCTCAAGCAGTTGGCAGCAAAACTGGGTCTGGGTTGTCACTTTACCTTCTAACGTGACAGTGATCCAAAACATACCAGGTGATGAACTACCCCCAGAATACCAAAGAGAAAGTTACAGACTGTCCTACACAAAGCCCTGACTTGAAGTCCATTGAAAATATATGAGGTGAACTGAAGACCAAGATCCATGCCAGAAGACCATCAAATATGGAGGAGCTTGAGAGATTCTCCAAAGAAGAATGGGCTGGGATTCCTTAGGAGACTTGTTGAAAACTACACCAAACGACTGCAGGCTGTTGACCATCTAAAAGGACACAAAAGTAACGATTAGCATCAGGGGGCTAATAATTTTGACCCTGGTAGTTTTTGGTTTTGTGAAATAATTTTGTTTCTGTGTGCAAAGTAAAAGTAATATAAGCATCCAAAATAAAACTAGGATGTGTAGAAATGCTGTGTTCCTTCATTTGTTAAAAAAAAAGACACTTGGGAAAATTTTGAAGAAAATGTTAAATTTCATAGAGTGGAAGGTAATTTTGTCCTCATTTGTATGTCTGCCAAGCCTGGTGATAATGTCTTCAGTAGCCCCAGAGGAGATAGGATTTAAGCAAACTGCAAACAATACAGTCAGATCCATAAGTATTTGGACAGTGACAGTTTTTGTAATGTTGCCTCTGTACACTACCGCAAGAGAGTTGAAACAAAACAATTAAGATGACTTTAAGCTTTGATTCAAGAGGTTTAACAGAAATTTCATTTAGGAATTAAAGCCATTTTTATACACAGTCCCTACAGTTTCAGAGGCCAAAATGTTTGGTGTGTAAGTTATGGCATATAATGTTGCTGCCTGTCACATATGCTTGCTTGAGTCAGATAATACGATTGTGCCAGTGCTGCACCTGACCACACCTCATTTACCCATGAGTGAAAGTGGTTTTGTGATTTAGAAGACGTAGGTGCTCGGTCTAAAAATGAAATGCCACAATCTCACTTTGAATTCATGCAGATTGAACATACTCTATGAGCTTTGTACCAACAACTTTACCCACAGTTCTTTCATGTCGTGGCCTGGAGGCCCGTCTGAAACATGTCTGTCTCCTTGCAAGTGACCCCCTGCCTGTCTCTGCAGCTGGAGTAAATGCTGGAGGAACAGTGTACTGTCAGACAGTCAGTCTGACTTGCTGATGTCATTGGCGGAGAATAGCCAGCGTGCCACACAGGGCCGCCGAGGTCGTCTGAATGCTGCCGGTGGCACCAGAGATTTAAGTGCTCAGGTACAGAGCTGCAGGGACACACCCATCTCCAACAGGGACTTGCCTTAATCTCAGAGGTAACTGATCGATTTTCACTCTGCGTCACCAGCAGAAAACCAAAGATGTGGCTCATCACACTGAAAATGATCCAAGTGAAGGAATCAGTGAAACAGAAAATGCATCTAAAGCACGAAATCATACTAACGGCAGTCAAGATAAAGAAAAACTTGCTTGTGATGTGTAACCTGTCTATGTAATCTGTAATCGGTAACCTAATCCAAGTAAAATCAAATTAAAGAAACACAGTTTAGTTAGTTTTTAATGTACTATCATGTCACCTTGATGCCAAACTACTGTACAATGATGCATCACAACCTTTGACCACAGGAGGAGATTTGAACACACAAGTGGGAACCAAACCCCCAACCCTTCAGCAAATTGGTACCTGACTGTACTAACTAAGCCACAGTGATGAATTTAACACAGACTTATAAAAAGTTAACAAGTGAAATGTCTCTGAACAAAAGTGTAGCATCACTGGTAAACTTATCTATTGAAAAGAATGCACATTGTGAATGTACAACTCCAAATTAGAAACAGCTGGGATGGTGTGAAAAATGCTGGATGAAAGGTGGAAAGGCTGTTGGTCCAGATGACATGCCAGTGTAGGCATGAAAATGTTTAGGAGAGATGGTAATGGAGTTTTTAATCCGATTGTTGTATAAAATTTTGGAAAGTGAGAGGATGCCTGAGTGGAGAAGAAGTGTGCTGGTTATTGGAGAACTGCAGTAACTACAGAGGCATGAAGCTGCTCAGCCACAGTATAAAGTCATGAGAAAGCTAAGATGAAGTTAGGGTGAGAAAAGAGGTGAAGATCTGTAAGCAACAATATGGTTTCATGCCTAGAAAGAGCTGTGAGAGCACTGATGGAGAAGTATGGAGAAGACTAGAAGGGGTTACATTATGCATTTCTGGATTTGGTGTAATCTTATAGTCTAGATGATATGTTGGCAATGTCAGGTGAATCATGCATTTTGTGATACAAAGATGACCTACTACTGTCTGAAAGTATTGAGGGACAGACTGAAAGTGCCCCCTGGTGGCAAGTGGTGCCACCTACATTTAGACACCCCTGTATACACTGTACTATTACAAAATAATGGCTATAGTTCATTTTAAGGTGCACATTTTGCTCTCACACTGTATATTATCTGCTTGTGAATATTATTTTGGCATTTCTATATACGTATCTATCTCTTTTTTTGTCTGTTTGTCCATCCATGCACCCATCCATCCATCTGCTCATCTGTTAATAGCCGGTTGTTAAGAAGGATAATTTCTCAGAACCTATGCTAATTGTAGGTACATAACTTGTATTCTACATTCATCTCCCTCTGGATATCTTTTTTCATTTTTTTTTAGATTTGACCTTTGTCATGTGACCATGTGACCTATATGAACAAAATGTCATGGTCAACTGTGGACCAGGTGTTAGTGCAAACTAAAGCAGTGCATGCTAAATTCTATTTCCAAAATTCAGAGTAACTCACTCACTCATCTTCAGGGTCATGGGGGGCTGGAGCCCATCCCAGCAGTCATAGGGCATGAGGCAGGGTACACCCTGGACAGGATGCCAGTCTGTCGCAGGGCCACATATAGACAAACAAACACATTCACATCCACACGCACACCTACAAACAATTTAAAGTTTTCAGTCCACCTAACCTGCACGTCTTTGGATGTGGGAGGAAGCCGGAGCACCCGGAGGGAACCCACGCAGACACGGGGAGAACATGCAAACTCCACACAGAAAGGACACAGGTGGGACTCAAACCCATTACCTTCTCACTGTGAGTCAACAGTGCTAACCACTAAGCCACCATGCTGCCCTGCAGAGTAACTCAAGTGATAAATTTCTTTTGAACTGCAGATGGCAGCACATGGTGCTTTCCATGATATCACATTACAAAAAGTAAACATATCTCAATCCAGTTGACCAAATTGCTAGATCCATTTTAGAAACTATCATAAAATATGTCAAATAATATGATTAGACTTATTCAGGGTTATTTTCTCCTAGAATGAATAAATTTAGTTGTATGAACCAAGGATACTGTATAACAGTGAAGCAATTTTAATAGTATCTTTTCATGATATAAAGCCTGCAGATGTCAGTATAAGTTGTCATCAATTCAAATTGAAAGACCAGACTGAAATCACTGCAGGTAACACTGGCAGTGTTGGACTATTTTTGCTTTGTATCTCCCTTTCTGGAACTCTCTTGGTGAAGGATTTATTAGCTCATAATGTGGTCATAGGTATCATTCTGGGTCCTGAAAATCATTGTAGGTGATTAGTTGGATCTCATTCTAGCCTATTCTTTGCTGATAAATTTTCTTGTTTGTGTGGACAGTATTCTCCCAGAATGGATGAAAAAGACATGATTGATTGGACATTATGTGAAAAAGGAAAGAGGACAGACAACTTGTAATATCCTGCAAGATCAGATAGATCTGATAAGGGAGCAGGTTATAGATATCTTGTAGATGTTATAAATGAATTCAAAGGTCTTGATTGTGATATGCCAATTACACTGAAAGCTGACTTGCTCAATAGTGATGAAGGCATGGCAGATATGCTGCTTGAGCATGAATGTGATGGCATAAACTCCCGTATGCTCGGTGCTTCTCACAGTCCTCTCAAAGAGCTCCTAACTTAGCCTAAAATATCTTGGCAAGGACTCCCAGCCTAAGAGACACCCAGGTGGTGTCTGAGAGGAACTCTGGGCAAGGATTTGACAGAAACTCCTGTCTTAGTGAGGAGGCGAGGTTGACCCCGTTGCTAGGTATGACGTGGTCCTGTAAGAGCGAAGGGGAAATAAATGCACTCTGCACTCCTACATATGAATGAACAGTAAAATCAACCGATCATATAGCTGCATTAAGGAATGCATAATCATGAAAATAATTTAATGGAGCGATCGCCGGGCCGTTCGCTAAACCTGTAAATTCTTGTGCTACAGTTCATTATGAGATTTCTGGGTTTTGGGCTTTTAAATGTTGTTATTGTGGTTCATGTTATATAAATGTAGGTGGCGCCACCTGCCACTAGCGGGCACTTTCAGCCTGTCACTGTGTCCTAAAATAATAAGTAGGTCAAGATGTTTCAACATGCAAAGGTCATATTTGTATCACAAAGTGCATAGTTTTCCATTTTAGCAGCTAGACTATTATGGCAGGGTGCCAAGTTATGGTATTGTATGGGGAAGTCTGGAGTGGCATAGAAATATGTGATGTGATGCAGGATATGTACAAGGCTAGTATGACAGGGGTGAGATTTGTGGTAGGAATAACTGATTTATTCAAGGTAGAGATGGAATACATAACTATAATTACATAATTACATAATTATTGTATGGCCTTGCCTTACAATATAAAGCGCCTTGGGGCAACTGTTTGTTGTGATTTGGCGCTATATAAAAAAAAAAATTGATTGATTGAATTACACCAAGGATCAGCTCTGAGCCCTGTCTTGTTTGCAATGGTGATGGACAGTTTGATGAACGAGATGAGACAGGAGTCTCCATGGACTATGATGTTTGCAGATGACATTGTGATATGTAGCAAGAGTAGAGAGGTTGAGTCTAGTCTAGACTTTGAATATTGTGTTGTTGCCTCTACTGGTGGTTGGCTGTCACTGCGGTATTGTATCACTTCCTGTTCCGGAGCACAGCGGTGTTTTTCTGTATCTGTTAGCTGTTTAATCTGCGCAGTTAGATTGATCTAGTTATCTAGATAACGATTTGTTTCCCAGTGTAATCTTTACGTGCCTTAACTAAAGCACTCCTTCTGCTGAATCACCTCTAAATTATTTACACATTATTCACTTTGCGTGTTTTTAGGAATCCGCTAGCTTAGCGTAGCTACTAGCTCTTAGCCGATTTAGCATGGCGGCTTCTCCTGTCTCTCTCGCACTTTTCTGCTCTCGGTGTGAAATGTTTAGTTATTCCTCGGCCTCCTTTAGCAGTAACGGTACTTGTAATAAGTGTAGCTTATTCATAGCTTTGGAGGCCAGGCTGGGCGAATTGGAGACTCGGCTCCGCACCGTGGAAAATTCTGCAGCTAGCCAGGCCCCTGTAGTCGGTGCGGACCAAGGTAGCTTAGCCGCCGTTAGTTACCCCCTGGCAGATCCCGAGCAGCCGGGAAAGCAGGCCGACTGGGTGACTGTGAGGAGGAAGCGTAGTTCTAAACAGAAGCCCCGTGTACACAGCCAACCCGTTCACATTTCTAACCGTTTTTCCCCACTCGACGACACACCCGCCGAGGAACAAACTCTGGTTATTGGCGACTCTGTTTTGAGAAATGTGAAGTTAGCGACACCAGCAACCATAGTCAATTGTCTTCCGGGGGCCAGAGCAGGCGACATTGAAGGAAATTTGAAACTGCTGGCTAAGCGTAAATTTGGTAAGATTGTAATTCACGTCGGCAGTAATGACACCCGGTTACGCCAATCGGAGGTCACTAAAATTAACATTAAATCGGTGTGTAACTTTGCAAAAACAATGTCGGACTCTGTTGTTTTCTCTGGGCCCCTCCCCAATCGGACCGGGAGTGACATGTTTAGCCACATGTTCTCCTTGAATTGCTGGCTGTCTGAGTGGTGTCCAAAAAATGAGGTGGGCTTCATAGATAATTGGCAAAGCTTCTGGGGAAAACCTGGTCTTGTTAGGAGAGACGGCATCCATCCCACTTTGGATGGAGTAGCTCTCATTTCTAGAAATCTGGCCAATTTTCTTAAATCCTCCAAACCGTGACTATCCAGGGTTGGGACCAGGAAGCAGAGTTGTAGTCTTACACACCTCTCTGCAGCTTCTCTTCCCCTGCCATCCCCTCATTACCCCATCCCCGTAAAGACGGTGTCTGCTCCCAGACCACCAATAACCAGAAAAAATCTATTTAAGCATAAAAATTCAAAAAGAAAAAATAATATAGCACCTTCAACTGCACCACAGACTAAAACAGTTAAATGTGGTCTATTAAACATTAGGTCTCTCTCTTCTAAGTCCCTGTTGGTAAATGATATAATAATTGATCAACATATTGATTTATTCTGCCTTACAGAAACCTGGTTACAGCAGGATGAATATGTTAGTTTAAATGAGTCAACACCCCCGAGTCACACTAACTGTCAGAATGCTCGTAGCACGGGCCGGGGCGGAGGATTAGCAGCAATCTTCCATTCCAGCTTATTAATTAATCAAAAACCCAGACAGAGCTTTAATTCATTTGAAAGCTTGACTCTTAGTCTTGTCCATCCAAATTGGAAGTCCCAAAAACCAGTTTTATTTGTTATTATCTATCGTCCACCTGGTCGTTACTGTGAGTTTCTCTGTGAATTTTCAGACCTTTTGTCTGACTTAGTGCTTAGCTCAGATAAGATAATTATAGTGGGCGATTTTAACATCCACACAGATGCTGAGAATGACAGCCTCAACACTGCATTTAATCTATTATTAGACTCTATTGGCTTTGCTCAAAAAGTAAATGAGTCCACCCACCACTTTAATCATATCTTAGATCTTGTTCTGACTTATGGTATGGAAATAGAAGACTTAACAGTATTCCCTGAAAACTCCCCTCTGTCTGATCATTTCTTAATAACATTTACATTTACTCTGATGGACTACCCAGCAGTGGGGAATAAGTTTCATTACACTAGAAGTCTTTCAGAAAGCGCTGTAACTAGGTTTAAGGATATGATTCCTTCTTTATGTTCTCTAATGCCATATACCAACACAGTGCAGAGTAGCTACCTAAACTCTGTAAGTGAGATAGAGTATCAATCAATCAATCAATCAACTTTTTTCTTATATAGCGCCAAATCACAACAAACAGTTGCCCCAAGGCGCTCCATATTGTAAGGCAAGGCCATACAATAATTATGAAAAACCCCAACGGTCAAAACGACCCCCTATGAGCAAGCACTTGGCCACAGTGGGAAGGAAAAACTCCCTTTTAACAGGAAGAAACCTCCAGCAGAACCAGGCTCAGGGAGGGGCAGTCTTCTGCTGAGACTGGTTGGGGCTGAGGGAAAGAACCAGGAAAAAGACATGCCGAGAAGGGGGGCAGAGATCGATCACTAATGATTAAATACAGAGTGATGCATACGGAGCAAAAAGAGAAAGAAACAGTGCATCATGGGAACCCCCCCACAGTCTACGTCTAAAGCAACATAACCAAGGGATGGTCCAGGGTCACCCGATCCAGCCCTAACTATAAGCCTTAGCGAAAAGGAAAGTTTTAAGCCTAATCTTAAAAGTAGAGAGGGTATCTGTCTCCCTGATCTGAATTGGGAGCTGGTTCCACAGGAGAGGAGCCTGAAAGCTGAAGGCTCTGCCTCCCATTCTACTCTTACAAACCCTAGGAACTACAAGTAAGCCTGCAGTCTGAGAGCGAAGCGCTCTAATGGGGTAATATGGTACTACGAGGTCCCTAAGATAAGATGGGACCTGATTATTCAAAACCTTATAAATAAGAAGAAGAATTTTAAATTCTATTCTAGAATTAACAGGAAGCCAATGAAGAGAGGCCAACACGGGTGAGATATGCTCTCTCCTGCTAGTCCCCGTCAGTACTCTAGCTGCAGCATTCTGAACCAACTGAAGGCTTTTTAGGGAACTTTTAGGACAACCTGATAATAATGAATTACAATAGTCCAGCCTAGAGGAAATAAATGCATGAATTAGTTTTTCAGCATCACTCTGAGACAAGACCCTTCTGATTTTAGAGATATTGCGTAAATGCAAAAAGGCAGTCCTACATATTTGTTTAATATGTGCTTTGAATGACATATCCTGATCAAAAATGACTCCAAGATTTCTCACAGTATTACTAGAGATCAGGGAAATGCCATCCAGAGTAACGATCTGGTTAGACACCATGCTTCTAAGATTTGTGGGGCCAAGTACAATAACTTCAGTTTTATCTGAGTTTAAAAGCAGGAAATTAGAGGTCATCCATGTCTTTATGTCTGTAAGACAATCCTGCAGTTTAGCTAATTGGTGTGTATCCTCTGGCTTCATGGATAGATAAAGCTGGGTATCATCTGCGTAACAATGAAAATTTAAGCAATACCATCTAATAATACTGCCTAAGGGAAGCATGTATAAAGTGAATAAAATTGGTCCTAGCACAGAACCTTGTGGAACTCCATAATTAACTTTAGTCTGTGAAGAAGATTCCCCATTTACATGAACAAACTGTAATCTATTAGACAAATATGATTCAAACCACCGCTGTAACTAGGTTTAAGGATATGATTCCTTCTTTATGTTCTCTAATGTCATATACCAACACAGAGCAGAGTAGCTACCTAAACTCTGTAAGGGAGTTAGAGTATCTCGTCAATAGTTTTACATCCTCATTGAAGACAACTTTGGATGCTGTAGCTCCTCTGAAAAAGAGAGCTTTAAATCAGAAGTGCCTGACTCCATGGTATAACTCACAAACTCGTAGCTTAAAGCAGATAACCCGTAAGTTGGAGAGGAAATGGCGTCTCACTAATTTAGAAGATCTTCACTTAGCCTGGAAAACGAGTCTGTTGCTCTATAAAAAAGCCCTCCGTAAAGCTAGGACATCTTTCTACTCATCACTAATTGAAGAAAATAAGAACAACCCCAGGTTTCTTTTCAGCACTGTAGCCAGGCTGACAAAGAGTCAGAGCTCTATTGAGCTGAGTATTCCATTAACTTTAACTATTAATGACTTCATGACTTTCTTTGCTAACAAAATTTTAACTATTAGAGAAAAAATTACTCATAACCATCCCAAAGACGTATCGTTATCTTTGGCTGCTTTCAGTGATGCCGGTATTTGGTTAGACTCTTTCTCTCCGATTGTTCTGTCTGAGTTATTTTCATTAGTTACTTCATCCAAACCATCAACATGTTTATTAGACCCCATTCCTACCAGGCTGCTCAAGGAAGCCCTACCATTATGTAATGCTTCGATCTTAAATATGATCAATCTATCTTTGTTAGTTGGCTATGTACCACAGGCTTTTAAGGTGGCAGTAATTAAACCATTACTTAAAAAGCCATCACTTGACCCAGCTATCTTAGCTAATTATAGGCCAATCTCCAACCTTCCTTTTCTCTCAAAAATTCTTGAAAGGGTAGTTATAAAACAGCTAACTGATCATCTGCAGAGGAATGGTCTATTTGAAGAGTTTCAGTCAGGTTTTAGAATTCATCATAGTACAGAAACAGCATTAGTGAAGGTTACAAATGATCTTCTTATGGCCTCGGACAGTGGACTCATCTCTGTGCTTGTTCTGTTAGACCTCAGTGCTGCTTTTGATACTGTTGACCATAAAATTTTATTACAGAGATTAGAGCATGCCATAGGTATTAAAGGCACTGCGCTGCGGTGGTTTGAATCATATTTGTCTAATAGATTACAATTTGTTCATGTAAATGGGGAATCTTCTTCACAGACTAAAGTTAATTATGGAGTTCCACAAGGTTCTGTGCTAGGACCAATTTTATTCACTTTATACATGCTTCCCTTAGGCAGTATTATTAGACGGTATTGCTTAAATTTTCATTGTTACACAGATGATACCCAGCTTTATCTATCCATGAAGCCAGAGGACACACACCAATTAGCTAAACTGCAGGATTGTCTTACAGACATAAAGACATGGATGACCTCTAATTTCCTGCTTTTAAACTCAGATAAAATTGAAGTTATTGTACTTGGCCCCACAAATCTTAGAAACGTGGTGTCTAACCAGATCCTTACTCTGGATGGCATTACCCTGACCTCTAGTAATACTGTGAGAAATCTTGGAGTCATTTTTGATCAGGATATGTCATTCAAAGCGCATATTAAACAAATATGTAGGACTGCTTTTTTGCATTTACGCAATATCTCTAAAATCAGAAAGGTCTTGTCTCAGAGTGATGCTGAAAAACTAATTCATGCATTTATTTCCTCTAGGCTGGACTATTGTAATTCATTATTATCAGGTTGTCCTAAAAGTTCCCTAAAAAGCCTTCAGTTAATTCAAGATGCTGCAGCTAGAGTACTGACGGGGACTAGAAGGAGAGAGCATATCTCACCCATATTGGCCTCTCTTCATTGGCTTCCTGTTAATTCTAGAATAGAATTTAAAATTCTTCTTCTTACTTATAAGGTTTTGAATAATCAGGTCCCATCTTATCTTAGGGACCTCGTAGTACCATATCACCCCAATAGAGCGCTTCGCTCTCAGACTGCAGGCTTACTTGTAGTTCCTAGGGTTTGTAAGAGTAGAATGGGAGGCAGAGCCTTCAGCTTTCAGGCTCCTCTCCTGTGGAACCAGCTCCCAATTCAGATCAGGGAGACAGACACCCTCTCTACTTTTAAGATTAGGCTTAAAACTTTCCTTTTTGCTAAAGCTTATAGTTAGGGCTGGATCAGGTGACCCTGAACCATCCCTTAGTTATGCTGCTATAGACGTAGACTGCTGGGGGGTTCCCATGATGCACTGTTTCTTTCTCTTTTTGCTCTGTATGCACCACTCTGCATTTAATCATTAGTGATCGATCTTTGCTCCCCTCCACAGCATGTCTTTTTCCTGGTTCTCTCCCTCAGCCCCAACCAGTCCCAGCAGAAGACTGCCCCTCCCTGAGCCTGGTTCTGCTGGAGGTTTCTTCCTGTTAAAAAGGAGTTTTTCCTTCCCACTGTAGCCAAGTGCTTGCTCACAGGGGGTCGTTTTGACCGTTGGGGTTTTACATAATTATTGTATGGCCTTGCCTTACAATATAAAGCGCCTTGGGGCAACTGTTTGTTGTGATTTGGCGCTATATAAAAAACTGATTGATTGATTGATAGAGAGGTGGAGATAAGCTCTGGAGAGAAGGGGAATGAAAGACAGTAGGAGCAACACTGACTACACAGTAAATTTTGCTGAGTAAAATATACTCTGCCGTGATAATATTTGGTCCCAGTCTAAACAGAGCAAAATACACTCTATTACAGAGTGAAATCAGTCTTGTCAAATCAAGCATTTCTACTCCAATAAGAGTTTATTCTACACTGTGCTAAAGTTTATTTAGCACTGTGATAGAGTATATTTAGCTCTGTTTGGAATGGGATGAAATGTTATCCCAGCAGAGTACATTTTACTCTGCAAAATTTACTGTGTACCTGTGTGTGAATGAGAGGGAGCCCAGTGGAATATTGTGGTTACAAGGAGTAGAGAAGGTGAAAGTAGATGAGTTTAAATACATGGAGTCAGCTGGCCAAAGTAATGGAGAGTGTAAAGACGAGTGCAGGCAGGGTGGAGTGGGTGAAGAAGTCACAGAAGTAATTTGTGACAAAAGTGTATCTTCAATAGTGAGAGGTAAAGTCTACAAGACAGTAATGAGACCAGCTATGTTTTACGGCTTGTAGACGGTAGCGCTAACAATAAGACAGGTGGCAGAGCTGGAGACAGGGATGAAAGTAGTGAAACACAAAAAAAGCTGAAACCCAAAATTACCCCCCACCCCCACCCTTAAAATGTTTGGATTCTAGAAGCTCTGAAATGCAATCTGGGGCTATTCCAGACAATAAATTGCAGGGAGTGCAGCATCCATTTTGGTGAGAAAAACCCATCTTTCCTTATTCAAAATCACTCCTGGTAGTACTCTGCCTTACTAGGAGGCAGCAGTTTTCTAGCTTGGCAGATAGTTCTGGAGGAAATCACTGAAGAAATGAACAAATTGAAAATATGGTTTGACCGAAACAAATTGTCATTAAACTTAAATAAAACAAAATTAATGTTATTTGGGAACTGCAGAATGAATGAGCAAGTACAAACACAGATATATGGGGTGTAAATTGAATGGGTTAATGAAAATAAATTCCCTGGGGCAATAATAGATGAGAAAATCAGTTGGAAACCACACATCAGATATATGCAAACCATATTCTCAAGAAGCATTTCAGTGTTAAACAAAGCAAAACATGTTCTGGATCACAAATCACTCTGCACTTATTTCTTTTATGTTCAAAATAAACCTTCAAATAAATAGTTAAACAATAAACATCCAGGAGACACCGGGTATGTTTGAGACTGTGAGGATCACTGTGAACCTACAATATATAAATAAAAATAAATGGAAAAAAATTACAATTTGTAATGCATTTGATTCTTTTATGTCAACAAACACTAAGTCATTAATTATTATTATACTGAACACAAATAGTGGTGATAGAGCTGAAGATGTAAAGTTTGTGTGTGTGTGGGGGGGTGACAAAAATAGACAGGCTCAGGAATGAACATATCAGAGGCACAGCTCAGGTGGGACAATTTGGAAACAAAGTCAGGGAGGTGAGATTAAGATGGTTTGGACATGTGCAGAGGAGGGATCCAGGATATATAGGGAGAAGGATGCTGAGGATGGAGCCACCAGGCAGGAGGAGAAGAGGGACGCCAAAGAGGAGGTTTATGGATGTGCTGATGGAGGACATGCAGGTGGTTGGTGTGACAGAGGAAGATTTAGAGGACAGGATGAGATGGACACCGGTGATCTGTTGTGGTGACCTCTAATGAGAGTAGCCCAAACAAGAAGATGATGTAGGTCTATGCAAGCAAGTCTGTCTCATCCTACACTTTTATATTAAAGGCCATTCTCCCAATTAGGTCATCTCATGTTTCACTGGTTCAATTCCTCTTGCACATTTTTTGTCAGATTTATTCGTAAAAATCATTCAGTATTACAACAGTAAAAATAGCTTGTGTGAAACTACATTTAATGTCTTGATTCAAACGTGCTTCAAGTGATAGCTGTGTTTGGGAGGAAAGCTGGAAAACAGTGGATTTTTCCATCACAAAGTCTTATCAGGCAGATTACAGAACGCTATAAAAACGCACCGTTCTATTCATTCATCAAAAGCATTAAAGTGTACTGCTTCAGTCATCATGAAAGAAAACACCAACTCACTATTTTTCAAGCCTTTAGAAAGAGTAAAAGGCATCAACAACTGAACTTCTGGTCGAGGGTGCAGTTTTTTATTTTTGTTTCAGGATTTGGACTTAGTGTGGTATGTGTTTGGTTTACATTTGTTATCTGTCTGTCTCTTGCTCTGCCTTTCTGCTTGGGTTTTCTCTGTCCTGCTCTTTCTTGTCTCTCTCTCTCTTGGTTCTTGGTTCTTCGTGGTGGGCATTCCCTCTGTCTGACCACACCCTGGTTTTGGAAGTATCCTCACACCTGTTCTTGATTCGCTGCTCATCACCTGGGTGCTTTATAAGCCTCACTGTTTGCCTTTGTCCCTCGCCTGATCGATGTGCCTTGTGCCTCTTTCTAGTTCTGTTTTTGTGTTTATTCCTTGCCCTGACTGCCTCATCATGTTTTTCGACAACCAGCCTGTGTACCTGGACCATGCCGTAGCCTGATGATTGTGTTACTGTTGCTCTTATTGGACTGCCTTTCTGTGTACCGACCCCTGCATTCATACCAAGTAAACATGATTCTGAGTCTCTCTCTCTCTCTCATATATATATATATATATATATATATATATATATATATATATATATATATATATATATATATATATAGTTACCATATGGGCACAGTGCTGCCCAAAAGGTTCAGGGAAAGACAAACAAATCAGCCTGGCAGCTTATTGAAAGTTGAGCAGGAGAGGATAAAAGTGTGAAACCTGTCCATTAAAGCGCCAGGCCAAGCATGGTGGTGCAGACCTGAGACTGGCAGAAATGTTTTGAGGCAGAGAGAAATTCAGCTTGAGAAGTCTGGGATTCAAGAACAAACAGCCTTTCAGGCAGAGGCAATAAACTAGTTATGTTTGTTTATGAAAGACATGGAGTCCTGAGTCAGAGAAGGTCAGGCAATGACTCACCGAGCGATGTCAGTGGTCTGGACCAAAGATTTATAGGTGCGGTAAGAGGAGGGCTGACCTCAGATGAAAACCGAGAGTTCAGAAAACAAAGGCTGGCTGTGATGCTGAGAGACCATTAGGGATGGAGACTCTGGAGTAAAATGAAATGTCATGTCTGAGCTTTTCCCCGCCTGCTGGACATAGATAGAAGGCGAAGATGGTAAGTGAGATGTGCATTCTTCTTCCACCTCTTAATTTATTTGAAACAGTTCTATCACATTTACTTTGCCATGGATAGGTGAGCCAAAATTAGACCTGAAATGGATTATGTCACACATGCTGACAAGATTATCAGTGTATCCTGGCCTTTATTCTCCAACCAGGAATCTATTTTTAATTTTCTGTCTTCAGATACAATGGCTGACCCATGTCTGTTAGTTACACTACTCAGCTTTCTGCCAAAAAAATATACATCACTGCCTGCATGATGAGAATGCTTTGATTGGTTCCATTTGCCAAAAACCTGGTTCTACTGACTGCTCACTCTTGCGTAGAAGTGAGATGATCCTGTCTAAACTACAGCAGAGAATATTCTTGTATTTGGGGGTTCATTATTTATCACGATTCATGTCTTTGTGCCATTGCGCTCTGCCTGACTTTTACTGTACCTCTTATTTTTCATTAAGATATTTCTTCGAAGCGGAGAACACCTCAGTTAAAAGTTTACTGTCTTTTCTTCATTTCTTATTTGGGTCCGGGTCACTGTAGCAGCAGACTAAGGAGCACAGCCCACACTTTCCTATGCTTGTCCAGGCCCTAGAAGTCCTCCTGGGGGAATCCAGGCATTCCCAAGCCAGCTGGGAGATGTTTAGAGACACACAGTACATCCGGGAAGTATT
Organism: Thalassophryne amazonica; assembly: GCF_902500255.1. Classification (NCBI taxonomy): domain Eukaryota; kingdom Metazoa; phylum Chordata; class Actinopteri; order Batrachoidiformes; family Batrachoididae; genus Thalassophryne; species Thalassophryne amazonica. The sequence continues at coordinate 65,454,020 of NC_047119.1, forward strand.
CACAGTGCTTCACATTTTCCTCATTTTGTTATGTTAGAGCCTTTTCCAAAATGGGGTAAATTCATTTTCTACTTCAAAATTCTACTCACAACACCCCATAATGACAACATGTCTTATGACTGAGCCAGTTGAGCCAAATGAGGACCCAAGAATGCTGGGAGCTGTGGTGAAAAGCAGGGTAACAATTTATTGTACAGTAAGGATAACAGAATTTGAAAATGTGCAGTGAGACACTGGAGGCAGGAGACACCAAATGGACCAGAATGACTAACGTGACAGGGAATGGGGACCAGGTGGCCACACCTGAAGCTGAGAGGAGGCAGGAAGGCTGAGGAATACAACAAAACAGAGACTGCTCAGATACTGAGTAGCCAGAGTCAAGGGAAGCATGTAAGAGCTTTCGAAACAGATAGGGAGGCCAAGTACCAGGGTAATGAACACAGTTTCTGGCAAAGGTGGAATGACTGAACCAAGGCTTGTAAGCAGGAGAGTTGATGGATGACAGGTGTGCTAATAAGCTCTGTGATGCAGCGCCTGGAGAAAACACAAAGGGAGTGATACTGTGTGTGGCATTTTGAGGAAAAAATAAATTCCAACATAACAAAATGTGGAAAAAGTGAAGCACTGTGAATACTTTCTAGATGCACTGTAATTCTGGAAAAAGTCATTTTCAAGACCAAACTTAAAAAAAAAAAAAATAAATGAATAAAGAAAGAAAGAAAGAAAGAAAGAAAACACTTCATTTTACAATAATGCTAATAGTAGCAGTCCGTTATTTCTTTTTTCACCTGTCAGTCTAGCTTGGAAGCAGACACTTTTAGGACCACTTTTCTGACTTAACATTTTAATACTGTCTTTTTGGGTGTGCCATCTTCTAATATTACATGCTCACACTGTATTTCTTGTCTGCTTGAGAGATGTTTGATGACTCTGGTGGTTTTAACACCATAAGCTGAAAGTTTGCATAATCATTTCTCCTCAAATGCTGGATAACTTACTTGACTTTTGAGCCAGTATTTACAGGGCCATCACTTTGTTGCAACCCAATACAGCATTGCAACATTTTTTGTTGGTTGGTGGTCAATTCAGGCTTGGGATACCCTCGTTTCACAGGTATTTGTCCTCACCTTCTGTGTGGCAATATTGACATATAAAAGTCTAGACCCTGAATATGAGATGGTCCCATTTCTTACAGACACATTTTCAAGAATAAAAACATTTTTGGACTAATGTGCTATGTATTTTATTTTAGACTCTGTTTTGGCTTTATTATACCAATCAGGAGGCGTTTTTGTCTTCAATTGTCGACATACCAGAATTAATGTCAGTATGTAATGGGGGATATTCAAATTGTGCCACCATCTTGAAACTGAGATTTTCAGTTAGTAAGCCTCTCGCTCGCATGTTTGGCATCATTAGAAACAGCTTGTTATGACACCTCACGGGGCGGCTAACTGATCGGTTGTTATGATGCCTCATGGAGCGGCTGTCAATTCAATCTGGATGCTGGTGTCTCTGGAAGTCAACTCAAGGTCAGATTTCTTACTTCTTTTTGGCTTTGGTGTCCTTCGTTAGTGCTGTGTGACCGGAGCTTTACATTCGTTGCTAGGAAAGTTCCACGACCAAAATACCAACATTCAGGCCGCAATTGACATGTTTTCACTATTATTTGATTTCTTTGTGCGACTGACATCATTATTCAAACATTCAAAAGGCTATTCCTACCTCCACATAACTCCATACAGTGATGAGAAAGTTTCTTGACAGCTCTTGTTGTTGAACGAAACCATGTCTCACTAACCGGACAGAGTTGTGACGTCATCACGCATGCGTGTAGGCGATGCTCTATCGCAACTTGAAAATCCCCCATTGTTATTATTTGACTGATTTGTCAAATGTACATCACTTTTTGTGTTAAAAAGTTGTTCCATTCTTTATGGACATGTGTTTGGATCGGTGGGTCAGGATATTTCTTCTTCAATAGGCTTGGAAATGCTAAAAGTGTATGCATTATTTCATGGGAATTTAACATATACCCTATTCATAAGGACTTAGTCTCACACGGGGAGTTGGGGTCAAGTTATTATTACCTTAGTTACTCCGTGATTTTATTCCCATCCCATTTTCAGTCATTTTTATGAACTGTGTTCTTGTGATTCCAGTGACTTCTGCCTTCTGGCAAAGATCTGTAGAAATTACCTCAAAATATACCAGTCCAGTGCAAAAACATATCAGGAAGTATTCTGTCATATCCTGTAGGAGTTTTCTGTGGTTCATGTCAAGTCTGAAAGTGTTTGAAGAGGCATCTGATAGACAGTCAACCTGGTAACAGCAGAGGTTTGACATTTGCCCATGAGTTTCACTTACATAGTATCTCTGCATCAATTTATTCACACAGAACTACACAGCATTAACTCCATGTGCATGTGTGTGTGTGTGTGTGTGTGTGTGTGTGTGTGTGTGTGTGTGTGTGTGTGTGTGTGTGTGTGTGTGTGTGTGTGTGTGTGTGTGTGTGTGTGTGTGTGTGTGTCTGTGTCTGCTCCTGCAGATTTAAAGTGACCAGTTCTTTAGTGGTGTGGAAGGCCACCACTTCTCTTTTGATATGAGAACGAGCGTGAGAGAGAGAGAGAGAGAGAGAGAGAGAGAGAGAGTTGATAATTGACAGTGAATATATCAGGAAAGAACCTTTTGCTGGCAGGTGTCCATGTTTATTTGTGTTTTACACCTTAACTGCTGTGAATCAATCACAAAATAACATATTATTCATCTAGTTAACAGTTTTTATCTCTGACTGCTACACACTGTGTTTCATCACTTTTCAATTCAGTTCTGTTTATTATATTTATGTAGCACCAAATCACAACAAAGCTGCCTCAAGGCTCTTCACACAAGTAAGGTCTAACCCAGGGGTGGGCAATTATTTTTTGCAGGGCCGAATGTTTTTTTGTTGTTGTCCATTCGGCTGCTCCCGTTTTGTGTTCGGGGTCGCCACAGCAGATATAGCCAGATCCGCATTGGTAATTGGCACAAGTTTTAGGCCGGATGACCTTCCTGACACAACTCCAGTTTTACCTGGAGAAACACACAGCTGCCGGTGTTCCAAAGAGGTCTCCCATCCAAGTACTAACCAGGCCTCGCACTGCTTAGCTTCTGAGATCTGATGGGTTCAGGCTCACACAGAGCAGACCAGAGCAGGGCCAAATGAGAAACAGAATATATTGTGGAGGGCCGGGCCAAAAGGCTAAACTCAAGTCTGCACAATAATAATTTTATTCCTATATAAAAGCAGTAAATAACATTGTTTTGATAAATGTTCTGATTAGAAATTTTTAGTATTTTGATGCTGTTAGGAACTATCACCGCGCGCAACACTTCCACTCGGTGCCCTATCCGACCTTGTGTCCTGAAGCCCAAAGACAAAAATGAAAATCTTTTAGTACTGTTTCTGGTCTGATTCTGTGCTGAATTGTTGATTAGTTAAATTTATCTAAAATGTTTGTGTTTCATTGACACACTGTATGTTACAAATGTGCAATAAACTTATTTGAAAGAAAAAATAATGCCCAGAAAGACAATTTAAAATGTGGGAGATTCTAGACTTTTTTTTACACATTTCCCCTGCATAATTTTCAGTTTGAAAAATTTGAATTCCCAAGTCGCAATATCACCAGGCTGGGGGCATTCACGTCACAGTGTGAAAATCTCACCTTGTCCTTGTGATTCAGATTTTGACACCCTTCTATATTGTCAAAAAATAAAATAAAAATAGAAAAACAAAAGGTCCAGCTTTCCTCCCAGAGTCAGCAGGTGCATTTCTGGAAAACATCTTATTACTCAGTGTCACGCCCGGCGGGTGCCAGGCTCCCGAAGTGTTTGGACCCAAAATGCAAACTCTCGGACTACTGAATGTAGAAGTACTCATGGTCTTTAATTCAGGCTCTGGTTCGGTACACAACTGAACAGTCAGCGAGGCAGAAGCACAAACAGGGTCAGGCAAAAATGCAGTCATGGGCAAGCAGGGTTCAAAGGCACTAGCAGACACAGACATCATGGGCAAGGCAAAAGGCGCAGTCAAAAACACAAAGCAGGATCTGGATACATGGCAAAAACAGGACTAGACAAAGCACTGGTGAGTGTACAAATACAACAAACGAGCAAGGGTGTGGTGGCTGGGTGGAGATTAAATAAGACAGGAGTTAACTAGGTGCACGTGAGGAACAATCAAGAAGGGGGCGTGGCTGGTGAACAAAGATACGAGGTCTGTCCATAAAGTAACGGTCCTTTTTATTTTTTCAAAAACTATATGGATTTCATTCATATGTTTTTACGTCAGACATGCTTGAACCCTCGTGCGCATGCCTGAGTTTTTCCACGCCTGTTGGTGACGTCATTTGCCTGTGAGCACGCCTTGTGGAAGGAGTGGTCCTGCCCCCTCGTCGGATTTTCATTGTCTGGAAATGGCGGAATGAAAAGGACTTTTTTTCCATCAGAATTTTTTCAGAAGTTGTTAGAGACTGGCACCTGGAAACCATTCGAAAAATTTATCTGGCTTTCGGTGAAAATTTTACGGGCTTCACAGAGAATAAGGACTTTAACTACAGCTTTAAGGACCCCTTTAAGGACGGTCGGTGCGCCGCGCTCTGAGCTGCGACGTCCCGGCACAAACCACTGGATCATTTCTAAGCTGATGGCTCTGTGGATACGAGACCGTCATGTGCTCTTTCTCTGGTTATCAAAAAGCTGGACATCAGCCATTTTCCGGCAGATTTCACTTTTAACAAGAGATTTTGTCATGGAAAGCCGCGTGGAGGCTTCGTGCATCACGACCGTTTCGGAGTGTTAGAGGACAAGTAGGGACATGTCCAGCTCTCCACAAGTTCTCTTATACTCACTCTACTGGTGGTTGGCTCTCACTGCGGTATTGTATCACTTCCTGTTCCGGAGCACAGCTGTGTTTTTCTGTATCTGTTAGCTGTTTAATCTGCGCAGTTAGATTGATCTAGTCATCTAGATTACGATTTGTTTCCCAGTGTAATCTTTACGTGCCTTAACTAAAGCACTCCTTCTGCTGAATCACCTCTAAATTATTTACACATTATTCACTTTGCGTGTTTTTAGGAATCCGCTAGGTTAGCGTAGCTACTAGCTCTTAGCCGATTTAGCATGGCGGCTTCTCCTGTCTCTCCCTCACTTTTCTGCTCTGGGTGTGAAATGTTTAGTTATTCCTCGGCCTCCTTTAGCAGTAACGGTACTTGTAATAAGTGTAGCTTATTCGTAGCTTTGGAGGCCAGGCTGGGCGAATTGGAGACTCGGCTCCGCACCGTGGAAAATTCTGCAGCTAGCCAGGCCCCTGTAGTCGGTGCGGACCAAGGTAGCTTAGCCGCCGTTAGTTCCCCCCTGGCAGATCCCGAGCAGCCGGGAAAGCAGGCTGACTGGGTGACTGTGAGGAGGAAGCATAGCCCTAAACAGAAGCCCCGTGTACACCGCCAACCCGTTCACATCTCTAACCGTTTTACCCCACTCGGCGACACACCCGCCGAGAAACAAACTCCGGTTATTGGCGACTCTGTTTTGAGAAATGTGAAGTTAGCGACACCAGCAACCATAGTCAATTGTCTTCCGGGGGCCAGAGCAGGCGACATTGAAGGAAATTTGAAACTGCTGGCTAAGGCTAAGCGTAAATTTGGTAAGATTGTAATTCACGTCGGCAGTAATGACACCCGGTTACGCCAATCGGAGGTCACTAAAATTAACATTAAATCGGTGTGTAACTTTGCAAAAACAATGTCGGACTCTGTAGTTTTCTCTGGGCCCCTCCCCAATCGGACCGTGAGTGATGTTTAGCCGCATGTTCTCCTTGAATTGCTGGTTGTCTTAGTGGTGTCCAAAAAATGAGGTGGGCTTCATAGATAATTGGCAAAGCTTCTGGGGAAAACCTGGTCTTGTTAGGAGAGACGGCATCCATCCCACTTTGGATGGAGCAGCTCTCATTTCTAGAAATCTGGCCAATTTTCTTAAATCCTCCAAACCGTGACTATCCAGGGTTGGGACCAGGAAGCAGAGTTGTAGTCTTACACACCTCTCTGCAGCTTCTCTCCCCCTGCCATCCCCTCATTACCCCATCCCCGTAGAGACGGTGCCTGCTCCCAGACCACCAATAACCAGCAAAAATCTATTTAAGCATAAAAATTCAAAAAGAAAAAATAATATAGCACCTTCAACTGCACCACAGACTAAAACAGTTAAATGTGGTCTATTAAACATTCTTCTCTTCTAAGTCCCTGTTGGTAAATGATATAATAATTGATCAACATATTGATTTATTCTGCCTAACAGAAACCTGGTTACAGCAGGATGAATATGTTAGTTTAAATGAGTCAACACCCCCGAGTCACGCTAACTGTCAGAATGCTCGTAGCACAGGCCGGGGCGGAGGATTAGCAGCAATCTTCCATTCCAGCTTATTAATTAATCAAAAACCCAGACAGAGCTTTAATTCATTTGAAAGCTTGTCTCTTAGTCTTGTCCATCCAAATTGGAAGTCCCAAAAACCAGTTTTATTTGTTATTATCTATCGTCCACCTGGTCGTTACTGTGAGTTTCTCTGTGTGGGCGATTTTAATATCCACACAGATGCTGAGAATGACAGCCTCAACACTGCATTTAATCTATTATTAGACTCTATCGGCTTTGCTCAAAAAGTAAATGAGTCCACCCACCACTTTAATCATATCTTAGATCTTGTTCTGACTTATGGTATGGAAATAGAAGACTTAACAGTATTCCCTGAAAACTCCCTTCTGTCTGATCATTTCTTAATAACATTTACATTTACTCTGATGGACTACCCAGCAGTGGGGAATAAGTTTCATTACACTAGAAGTCTTTCAGAAAGCGCTGTAACTAGGTTTAAGGATATGATTCCTTCTTTATGTTGTCTAATGCCATATACCAACACAGTGCAGAGTAGCTACCTAAACTCTGTAAGGGAGATAGAGTATCTCGTCAATAGTTTTACATCCTCATTGAAGACAACTTTGGATGCTGTAGCTCCTCTAAAAAAGAGAGCTTTAAATCAGAAGTGTCTGACTCCGTGGTATAACTCACAAACTCGTAGCTTAAAGCAGATAACCCGTAAGTTGGAGAGGAAATGGCATCTCACTAATTTAGAAGATCTTCACTTAGCCTGGAAAAAGAGTCTGTTGCTCTATAAAAAAGCCCTCCGTAAAGCTAGGACATCTTTCTACTCATCACTAATTGAAGAAAATAAGAACAACCCCAGGTTTCTTTTCAGCACTGTAGCCAGGCTGACAAAGAGTCAGAGCTCTATTGAGCTGAGTATTCCATTAACTTTAACTAGTAATGACTTCATGACTTTCTTTGCTAACAAAATTTTAACTATTAGAGAAAAAATTACTCATAACCATCCCAAAGACATATCGTTATCTTTGGCTGCTTTCAGTGATGCCAGTATTTGGTTAGACTCTTTCTCTCCGATTGTTCTGTCTGAGTTATTTTCATTAGTTCCTTCATCCAAACCATCAACATGTTTATTAGACCCCATTCCTACCAGGCTGCTCAAGGAAGCCCTACCATTATTTAATGCTTCGATCTTAAATATGATCAATCTATCTTTGTTAGTTGGCTATGTACCACAGGCTTTTAAGGTGGCAGTAATTAAACCATTACTTAAAAAGCCATCACTTGACCCAGCTATCTTAGCTAATTATAGGCCAATCTCCAACCTTCCTTTTCTCTCAAAAATTCTTGAAAGGGTAGTTGTAAAACAGCTAACTGATCATCTGCAGAGGAATGGTCTATTTGAAGAGTTTCAGTCAGGTTTTAGAATTCATCATAGTACAGAAACAGCATTAGTGAAGGTTACAAATGATCTTCTTATGGCCTCGGACAGTGGACTCATCTCTGTGCTTGTTCTGTTAGACCTCAGTGCTGCTTTTGATACTGTTGACCATAAAATTTTATTACAGAGATTAGAGCATGCCATAGGTATTAAAGGCACTGCGCTGCGGTGGTTTGAATCATATTTGTCTAATAGATTACAATTTGTTCATGTAAATGGGGAATCTTCTTCACAGACTAAAGTTAATTATGGAGTTCCACAAGGTTCTGTGCTAGGACCAATTTTATTCACTTTATACATGCTTCCCTTAGGCAGTATTATTAGACGGTATTGCTTAAATTTTCATTGTTACGCAGATGATACCCAGCTTTATCTATCCATGAAGCCAGAGGACACACACCAATTAGCTAAACTGCAGGATTGTCTTACAGACATAAAGACATGGATGACCTCTAATTTCCTGCTTTTAAACTCAGATAAAACTGAAGTTATTGTACTTGGCCCCACAAATCTTAGAAACATGGTGTCTAACCAGATCCTTACTCTGGATGGCATTACCCTGACCTCTAGTAATACTGTGAGAAATCTTGGAGTCATTTTTGATCAGGATATGTCATTCAAAGCGCATATTAAACAAATATGTAGGACTGCTTTTTTGCATTTACGCAATATCTCTAAAATCAGAAAGGTCTTGTCTCAGAGTGATGCTGAAAATAGGACTGCTTTTTTGCATTTACGCAATATCTCTAAAATCAGAAAGGTCTTGTCTCAGAGTGATGCTGAAAAACTAATTCATGCATTTATTTCCTCTAGGCTGGACTATTGTAATTCATTATTATCAGGTTGTCCTAAAAGTTCCCTAAAAAGCCTTCAGTTAATTCAAAATGCTGCAGCTAGAGTACTGACGGGGACTAGAAGGAGAGAGCATATCTCACCCATATTGGCCTCTCTTCATTGGCTTCCTGTTAATTCTAGAATAGAATTTAAAATTCTTCTTCTTACTTATAAGGTTTTGAATAATCAGGTCCCATCTTATCTTAGGGACCTCGTAGTACCATATCACCCCAATAGAGCGCTTCGCTCTCAGACTGCAGGCTTACTTGTAGTTCCTAGGGTTTGTAAGAGTAGAATGGGAGGCAGAGCCTTCAGCTTTCAGGCTCCTCTCCTGTGGAACCAGCTCCCAATTCAGATCAGGGAGACAGACACCCTCTCTACTTTTAAGATTAGGCTTAAAACTTTCCTTTTTGCTAAAGCTTATAGTTAGGGCTGGATCAGGTGACCCTGAACCATCCCTTAGTTATGCTGCTATAGACGTAGGCTGCTGGGGGGTTCCCATGATGCACTGTTTCTTTCTCTTTTTGCTCTGTATGCACCACTCTGCATTTAATCATTAGTGATCGATCTCTGCTCCCCTCCACAGCATGTCTTTTTCCTGGTTCTCTCCCTCAGCCCCAACCAGTCCCAGCAGAAGACTGCCCCTCCCTGAGCCTGGTTCTGCTGGAGGGTTCTTCCTGTTAAAAGGGAGTTTTTCCTTCCCACTGTAGCCAAGTGCTTGCTCACAGGGGGTCGTTTTGACCGTTGGGGTTTTACATAATTATTGTATGGCCTTGCCTTACAATATAAAGCGCCTTGGGGCAACTGTTTGTTGTGATTTGGCGCTATATAAAAAAATTGATTGATTGATTGATTGACTTGACTGGTAAGCACTGAAAGCCGAGATAGGCATGTCCAAACTTGTCCTCTAACACTCCAAAACAGAGGTGTTCCTTTGTCTCGCTTCATCAGCGAATCGATCGTGATGCGCGAAGCCTCCGCGCGGCTTTCCATGACAAAATCTCTTGTTAAAAGTGAAATCTGCCGGAAAATGGCTGATGTCCAGCTCTTGTGATAACCAGAGAAAGAGCGCACGAGGGTCTCGTATCCACAGAGCCATCAGCTTAGAAATGATCCAGTGGTTTGTGCCGCGACATCGCAGCTCGGAGCGCGGCGCACCGACCGTCCTTAAAGAGGTCCTTAAAGCTGTAGTTAAAGTCCTTATTCTCTGTGAAGCCTGTAAAATTTTCACGAAAAGCCAGATAAATGTTTCGAATGGTTTCCAGGTGCCAGTCTCTATCAGCTTCTGAAAAAATTCTGATGGAAAAAAAGTCCTTTTCATTCCGCCATTTCCAGACAATGAAAATCCGATGAGGGGGCGGGACCACTCCTTCCACAAGGCGTGCTCACAGGTGAATGACGTCACCGACAGGCGTGGAAAAACACACGCATGCGCATGAGGGTTCAAGCATGTCTGACGTAAAAACATATGAATGAAATCCATATAGTTTTTAAAAAAAATAAAAAGGACCGTTACTTTATGGACACATCACGTACTTCATAGTGCAAGACAGTGAGGGAGGACAACACAAGGTGGAGTGAAGAAAAGACAAAGATATGTGAACAGGTGCACAGAGCGTGAGTGAAAGAAGACAAAGCAGACAGAGTTAAAGTGATAAAAACATGACAGGTGCAGGATGTGAAGTGAACATAAATAACTGGGTGTGAGACAAGGACATGAAAGCAGGTGCAGGATGTGAAGTGGGAACAAGAGGCAAAAAACAAAACTGAGCTACAACTGAATCATATTTCCGTTAACAGGAATCAGACATGAACAAGAGACTAGACTAAACATGAACTGGCGAGAGACTTAATCAGGACAGAAAAGCAGACCGGAGATAAACTAGATAAAACTGCTCAGAGAATAATAAGAAATTAAACACCATGACAGAACTAATACTGGAACAGGCAGACATAAACTCTAAGTAGAAAAGAAACAAAACCAGACAAAGTGCAAACAGAAATGAGAACAGCATAAATGAGCAAATGATAACTAAATGATCAACTATGAAAACACAGATTAATAGAAAGGAATTGAGACATGATCAGAATATAAATGTAACAAGGAAAGTGACAAAGCAAAATTAGAGTGTAGAATAAACACATGATGAAAGTAACAAAAACAGAACTGAGAATAACCATATGATGAAAATAATATGACTAGTGAATAGTAACAAGAACAAAGTGACAAGAAAAACATGACAGAATAAATCATGATGAAAATAAATAGTAATAAATTAAAGCTGCAGCAGACGGGAAACCATGAAAAGAGGAAAATCAAGGGCTTAGCGCCCTGACCGGGCCCAGTCCCTGACACTCGGAATTTTACTCTGCATTTGTCACCATTTCTCAGCATGTGATGTACAGTTTAGGAAAAGCAGAAACATACCAATGGCTGACAGACAGTGAAACGAACACTGCTTTGTTTGATAACGAAGCTTCTGAGCTTTTATTCGAAAGTGGAGGTTCAGATTTACAGAGGCTGTACAGAGAGACAGAAGGTGACACACTTCACCCCAAGACTATAAATTTTTTCGGAGTCTGTCGGATTTTGGTTTCCAACGTGTGATGACGCTGCTGTTTGTGTCACTGGACAAAATTTTAGTGTGTACGCAGAATGTCTCTATGATGCTGTTTTTTTGGTGGAGTGGACTTTGGCAATTACAAGTGAATGACTTCAGTTTTTTTCCCTTCTTCTCAGTGGAGCTGGTAAGGTTTATTTTTATTTTACTCTGAGTGTCTGTCTTGATGTGAGATTGTTCTGTAATGGAGCAGCGTGCACCACACTCGCGCAGTGTGCACGCGCACTAAGTTTTTGCACAGTTGAAATCAGCTCCTTTTACCATGACTGTATCAAAATTAACAGTTATCACTTAAAAAAATGAATCATCATAACATGACATCACACTTTTGAAAACTTTGTAATTAATCTGTGGTTCTGTTTTTAACATTAGCAGCATTTCATTTAAGTGCGTGCTGAGACATTTTCCTCTAAGAAGCACTGCCGGAAACACTCGGAAATGTTATGATTTTGCTGTGACATGTCCTTTAAAACATAGAAGAATGGAAATAATGCACGCCACTATCCAGCCCCAAAATCTCAAAGTGTGTCTCAGTACCTGAATAATTTTGAATTCCGCTCTGCTGTTTTTTTCATAAAAGCCTCCCTGTTCCCTGTCACAGAAGCTGCAGCATCATTCTTAGCCTCTGATAGATCCCATAGCAGACAGCATTGATCGAGTCGGCTGTGCACCTGCCTCTGTGATGCTCACTGCCGGTGTGCCTCCTCCCCAGCTGGCCCTGCGATCGCTGCGTCCCACACAGGCTGTGGTTCGGCAAAGACGAAACAAAAAATGCAGAGATCATCCTCTGATCATCTGGCTTCGTGTATAATGCTTGCAATTTGTCATGGTTTGTGTCATCTGGATGTAAACAGGATAAAATAAAGAGCTAAAGTTGTTTATGTGAAATATCCTGGGAAATTTCAGTCTTCTCCAAATTTAAAAGTAAGAAATTACTTAACATTCAGCTTTTTACAGAAGCAAGGCAATTCTCTAAAGTCTTGATGTGTATGAGATTACCAGCAGTTATCTGCATGTATAACTGAGTATCATCAGTGTAGCAATGAAAGGAAATCCCATAACGCCGCAGTATATGCCCAAGGGGTGCTATATAAAGGAAGAAAACCAGGGGACTTAAGACAGACCACTGTGAAACATCGTATTTCATGACAACAATAGAGGTAACGTTATTGTACAGGACACAGTGAGAGATGTCAACCACACAAAGACATTCCCAGAAATCCCAAAATGATTCTCCAACCTATCAAGTAGAATACAATGATCCACTGTATCAAATGCAGCACTAAGATTGGGACTCCAGCAAGGATGGTCGCATTCCTCCTCTCTCCTCTCCTTTTTCTGTTCTCTATCTCTGCTCCGACCTTCAAAGTCCCAGCTTCACCAGACTGTGAATTCTTCAAATTAAGATTTGGATTAACCATGGAATTGATCAGCTTGTTGTGTGGGCCGCTGAAGAGGAGGTACTGCTGGCCCACCACCACCAGAGGGCGCCCTGCCTGGAGTGCGGGCTCCAGGCACCAGAGGGCGCTGCCGCCTCACAGGAGTAGCCGGGGTGACAGCTGTCACTTATCACCGACGACAGCTGTCATCGATCATCTGATCTTCAGTGGTATATCAGCAAGACGGCATCTCCACCTCATTGCCGAGATATCGCTCTACGAAGAGGTAAATTCTCAGCTGACTGTATTTTGGAATAACTGTTGCTTGTGTGACTTGGACAGCATTTACTCTGTTCCTTTTTCGACGAGAGGTGGAGGTGATTTCCCACCATACGTGTTGCTGGGTGCACACGCACCCACTTCTAACTGTGTTTGCTCCTCGCCAGCAGTACCAGGTCCGACACGCGTAGGCAGTGGCCACCTGGGAGTTCGGGACTTGGCGGCTCCAGTATTCCCGGGGTTCGGTGGCGGTGGAAATCGTGTGGTTCCGGTTCGACTTGGACTGACGTCTCCTATCTTCGAGCCTGCCCACATAACACTGTGTATATTGGAGTTCATATTGTAATCTGTTGTTGTTGTTGTGCAATTTCACAACAGTAAAGTGTTGTATTTGGCTTTATCCATTGTCCGTTCATTTGCGCCCCCTGTTGTGGGTCCGTGCTCTTACACTTTCACAACAGGATATCTCGGCCATCGTCATGGATCCCGAGGGGCGTCAACCGGCTGTTGAACGGCCAATGGAAGAACAGGGCGCACAGGCGTCCGCAGGAGGGGTGATCGGTGAGTTGCAGCGGATCCTCACCGCTTTCACGACTCGGTTGGATTTGATGACCGAGCAGAACGTCCTCCTGAACCGCAGGGTGGAGGCTCTCGCCGCGCAGGTGGAAGCGCGCCCTCCGGGCGCCGCTGCGGCTCTCCCTCCCGTCGACCCTGTGCGTAACAGTGACGTTCCACTGGTCGTTCAACGACCCCTCCCACCTTCCCCAGAAGCATACATAAGCCCCCCAGAGCCGTACGGAGGCTGTGTGGAGACGTGCGCGGATTTCCTTATGCAGTGTTCGCTCGTCTTCGCACAGCATCCCGTCATGTACGCGACTGATGCTAGTAAAGTAGCTTATGTGATAAATCTGCTTCGTGGTGAGGCACGCGATTGGGCTACAGCGCTCTGGGAGCAGAATTCACGGCTCCTTCAGACATATGATGGGTTTGTGAGGGAGTTCAGAACAGTGTTCGATCACCCAAATAGAGGAGAGACCGTTTCGGCCGTGCTACTGTCAATGAGACAGGGGCGCCGGAGCGCAGCTGCCTATGCAGTCGACTTCCGCATCGCGGCTGCGAGGTCAGGCTGGAATAGCACTGCCCTCCGCGCCACCTTTGTAAACGGACTGTCATTGGTTCTAAAGGAGCACCTGGTGGCTAAGGATGAACCGCGGGATTTAGATGGGCTTATCGATCTCGTCATACGATTAGACAATCGGTTGGAAGAACGCTGTCGGGAACGAGACGAAGGGCGTGGCCGGGCACGCGCCGTCCCTCTCCCTTCCGGTTCCGATCGCGTTCCGCCCTCCCCACGCTCCACGGCCCCTGCGCCTCGTGTGGTTACAGCTCCCCCTGCTGACGAAGCTATGGACACGAGCAGGGCCACATTTAGAGCACCAAGTAGACAGAGGAGGCTGGACCGCGGGGCGTGTTTTGTTTGTGGTTCGATAGAGCATCAATTGAGAGACTGCCCCGAGCGGTTGAACACCAACGCCCGCCCCTAGAGACTGGGCTAGGGGTGGGCCGAGACATTCACGTGGGACACACCCACATTGCTACACGACTCCCAGTTACAATCCTGTATGAGGATTTAACCCTGAAGGCCCCAGCACTGGTGGACACGGGCTCTGAAGGGAATCTGTTGGACAGCAGATGGGCCAGGGAGATAGGGCTCCCTCTGGTGGCTCTTACCTCGCCTGTGCAGGTACGAGCACTAGATGGCTCCCTCCTCCCTCCAATCACACATAGGACACCACCTGTAACTCTGGTGGTGTCAGGAAATCACCGGGAGGAGATCGAGTTTTTTGTGACTCCAACTACCTCCCGTGTGATCTTGGGGTTTCCCTGGATGTTGAAACACAATCCCCGGATCGACTGGCCGTCCAGGGTAGTGGTTCAGTGGAGCGAGACCTGCCATCGGGTATGTTTAGGTTCCTCGGTACCCCCAGGTTCCCAGGCTAAGGAGGAGGTCAGAGTCCCACCCAATCTAGGGACGGTGCCGGTGGAGTACCACGACCTTGTGGATGTGTTCAGCAAGGATCTGGCGCTCACCCTTCCCCCCCACCGTCCGTACGATTGTGCCATTGATTTGGTTCCAGGCGGTGAGTTCCCGTCCAGCAGGCTGTACAACCTCTCACGGCCTGAGCGCGAATCAATGGAGACCTACATCCGGGACTCTTTAGCCGCCGGGTTGATCCGGAATTCCACCTCCCCGATGGGTGCAGGTTTCTTTTTTGTGGGTAAAAAAGACGGCGGACTTCGTCCATGCATTGATTACAGGGGACTGAACGAAATCACGGTTCGTAATCGATACCCGTTGCCCCTGTTGGATTCGGTGTTCACGCCCCTGCATGGAGCCCGAATATTCACCAAGCTAGATCTTAGAAATGCGTATCACCTGGTTCGGATCCGGAAGGGAGACGAGTGGAAGACGGCATTTAACACCCCCTTAGGTCACTTTGAGTACCTGGTCATGCCGTTCGGTCTTACAAACGCCCCTGCGACGTTCCAAGCTTTGGTTAATGATGTCTTGCGGGATTTCCTGCACCGATTTGTCTTCGTATATCTAGACGATATACTCATCTTTTCTCCGGATCCTGAGACCCATGTCCGACATGTACGTCAGGTTCTGCAGCGGTTGTTGGAGAACCGGCTGTTTGTGAAGGGCGAGAAGTGTGAGTTCCACCGCACATCTTTGTCCTTCCTGGGATTTATCATCTCCTCCAACTCCGTCGCTCCTGATCCGGCCAAGGTTGCGGTGGTGAGAGACTGGCCCCAACCCACAAGCCGTAGGAAGCTGCAACAGTTCCTTGGCTTTGCTAATTTCTACAGGAGGTTCATTAAGGGCTACAGTCAGGTAGTTAGCCCCCTGACAGCCCTGACCTCACCAAAAGTCCCCTTCACCTGGTCGGATCGTTGCGATGCCGCGTTCAAGGAGTTGAAACGGCGCTTCTCGTCTGCACCAGTTCTGGTGCAGCCCGATCCTAGCCGCCAGTTAGTGGTTGAAGTGGACGCCTCGGACTCAGGGATAGGAGCTGTGCTGTCCCAGAGCGGGAAGACCGATAAGGTCCTTCACCCGTGTGCCTATTTTTCCCGCAGGTTGACCCCGGCCGAACGGAACTATGACGTCGGCAATCGAGAACTCCTTGCGGTGAAAGAGGCTCTTGAAGAGTGGAGACATCTGTTGGAGGGAACGTCCGTGCCATTTACGGTTTCCACTGACCACCGGAACCTGGAGTATATCAGGACCGCCAAGCGGCTGAATCCCAGGCAAGCCCGCTGGTCACTGTTCTTCAGCCGTTTTGACTTCCGGATCACCTACCGTCCCGGGACCAAAAACCAGAGATTGGATGCTTTGTCCCGGGTACATGAAGACGAAGTCAAAACGGAGTTGTCGGATCCACCGGAACCCATCATCCCGGAGTCCACTATCGTGGCCACCCTCACCTGGGACGTAGAGAGAACCGTCCGGGAGGCCCTGGCACGAAGCCCGGACCCCGGAACTGGGCCGAAGAATAGACTCTACGTCCCACCAGAAGCTAGGGCTGCAGTCCTGGACTTCTGTCACGGCTCTAAGCTCTCCTGTCATCCAGGGGTGCGAAGAACCGTGGCAGTTGTCCGGCAGCGCTTCTGGTGGGCGTCCCTGGAGGCCGACGTCCGGGATTATATCCAGGCCTGTACCATCTGCGCCAGGGGCAAGGCCGACCATCGCAAGGCCTCGGGATTGCTACAGCCGCTGCCCGTGCCTCATCGCCCCTGGTCCCACATCGACCTGGATTTTGTCACGGGCCTCCCGCCGTCCCAGGGCAACACCACCATTCTCACGATAGTGGACCGATTCTCCAAGGCGGCCCACTTCGTGGCCCTCCCGAAGCTCCCAACAGCCCAGGAGACAGTGGACCTCCTGGTCCACCACGTCGTCCGGCTGCATGGGATTCCAACAGACATTGTCTCCGATCATGGTCCTCAGTTCTCCTCGCACGTCTGGAGGAGCTTCTGCCGGGAACTGGGGGCCACGGTCAGTCTCTCATCCGGGTATCATCCCCAAACCAACGGGCAAGCAGAACGGGCCAATCAAGAGATGGAGCAGACCCTGCGTTGCGTGACAGCCGCGCACCCGGCGGCCTGGAGTACCCACCTGGCCTGGATCGAGTATGCCCACAACAGCCAAGTGTCGTCCGCCACCGGCCTCTCCCCTTTTGAGGTGTGTCTGGGGTGTCTGCCCCCGTTGTTCCCGGTGGTTGAGGGAGAGGTCGGTGTGCCCTCGGTCCAGGCCCACCTGCGGAAGTGCCGTCGGGTGTGGCGTGCCGCCCGTTCTGCTTTGCTGAGGGCCCGGATGAGGACAAAGGCCCATGCAGACCGGCGGCGGACCCCGGCTCCTACGTATCGTCCTGGGCAGGAAGTGTGGTTGTCCACCAAGGACATTCCACTGCAAGTGGCCTCCCCAAAATTACAGGAACGGTATATAGGTCCATTCAAGATCCTCAAGGTCATCAGTCCCGCCGCAGTGAGGCCGGAAGCTGAAGCCTCACTGTGGCGGGACTGATGACCATCCATCCCGTGTTCCACGTGTCAAGGATTAAACCGCATCACACCTCACCCCTCTGCACTCCGGGTCCGACACCACCTCCTGCCCGGATCATCGATGGCGAGCCGGCTTGGACAGTGCGCCGGCTTTTGGATGTTCGACGGATGGGCCGGGGCTTCCAGTATTTGGTGGACTGGGAGGGGTACGGCCCCGAAGAACGCTCCTGGGTGAAGAAGAGCTTCATCCTGGACCCGGCTCTCCTGGCCGACTTCTACCGCCGCCACCCGGACAAGCCCAGTCCGGCGCCAGGAGGGGCCTGTTCATGGGGGGGTCCTGTTGTGTGGGCCGCTGAAGAGGAGGTACTGCTGGCCCACCACCACCAGAGGGCGCCCTGCCTGGAGTGCGGGCTCCAGGCACCAGAGGGCGCTGCCGCCTCACAGGAGTAGCCGGGTTGACAGCTGTCACTTATCACCGACGACAGCTGTCATCGATCATCTGAGCTTCAGTGGTATATCAGCAAGACGGCATCTCCACCTCATTGCCGAGATATCGCTCTACGAAGAGGTAAATTCTCAGCTGACTGTATTTTGGAATAACTGTTGCTTGTGTGACTTGGACAGAATTTACTCTGTTCCTTTTTCGACGAGAGGTGGAGGTGATTTCCCACCATACGTGTTGCTGGGTGCACACGCACCCACTTCTAACTGTGTTTGCTCCTCGCCAGCAGTACCAGGTCCGACACGCATAGGCAGTGGCCACCTGGGAGTTCGGGACTTGGCGGCTCCAGTATTCCCGGGGTTCGGTGGCGGTGGAAATCGTGTGGTTCCGGTTTGACTTGGACTGACGTCTCCTATCTTCGAGCCTGCCCACATAACACTGTGTATATTGGAGTTCATATTGTAATCTGTTGTTGTTGTTGTGCAATTTCACAACAGTAAAGTGTTGTATTTGGCTTTATCCATTGTCCGTTCATTTGCGCCCCCTGTTGTGGGTCCGTGCTCTTACACTTTCACAACACAGCTGGTCTCTCAACGCTATTGACACCATTTTTTTTTTGACAAGGAAATCAGGGTTGGCGGACCCCGCATGCCCTGATGGAACCTACCCAGCAGGCTATGCTCTTGACGCCTGAGAGAATGGAGTGTGACATGTCAATCAATCAATCAACTTTTTTCTTATATAGCGCCAAATCACAACAAACAGTTGCCCCAAGGCGCTCCATATTGCAAGGCAAGGCCATACAATAATTATGAAAAACCCCAACGGTCAAAACGACCCCCTATGAGCAAGCACTTGGCAACAGTGGGAAGGAAAAACTCCCTTTTTACAGGAAGAAACCTCCAGCAGAACCAGGCTCAGGGAGGGGCAGTCTTCTGCTGAGACTGGTTGGGGCTGAGGGAAAAAACCAGGAAAAAGACATGCCGTGAAGGGGGGCAGAGATCGATCACTAATGATTAAATGCAGAGTGATGCATACGGAGCAAAAAGAGAAAGAAACAGTGCATCATGGGAACCCCCCCACAATCTACGTCTAAAGCAGCATAACCAAGGGATGGTCCAGGGTCACCCGATCCAGCCCTAACTATAAGCCTTAGCGAAAAGGAAAGTTTTAAGCCTAATCTTAAAAGTAGAGAGGGTATCTGTCTCCCTGATCTGAATTGGGAGCTGGTTCCACAGGAGAGGAGCCTGAAAGCTGAAGGCTCTGCCTCCCATTCTACTCTTACAAACCCTAGGAACTACAAGTAAGCCCGCAGTCTGAGAACGAAGCGCTCTAATGGGGTAATATGGTACTACGAGGTCCCTAAGATAAGATGGGACCTGATTATTCAAAACCTTATAAGTAAGAAGAAGAATTTTAAATTCTATTCTAGAATTAACAGGAAGCCAATGAAGAGAGGCCAACACGGGTGAGATATGCTCTCTCCTGCTAGTCCCCGTCAGTACTCTAGCTGCAGCATTCTGAACCAACTGAAGGCTTTTTAGGGAACTTTTAGGACAACCTGATAATAATGAATTACAATAGTCCAGCCTAGAGGAAATAAATGCATGAATTAGTTTTTCAGCGTCACTCTGAGACAAGACCTTTCTGATTTTAGAGATATTGCGTAAATGCAAAAAGGCAGTCCTACATATTTGTTTAATATGCGCTTTGAATGACATTTTCTGATCAAAAATGACTCCAAGATTTCTCACAGTATTACTAGAGATCAGGGAAATGCCATCCAGAGTAACGATCTGGTTAGACACCATGCTTCTAAGATTTGTGGGGCCAAGTACAATAACTTCAGTTTTATCTGAGTTTAAAAGCAGGAAATTAGAGGTCATCCATGTCTTTATGTCTGTAAGACAATCCTGCAGTTTAGCTAATTGGTGTGTATCCTCTGGCTTCATGGATAGATAAAGCTGGGTATCATCTGCGTAACAATGAAAATTTAAGCAATACCGTCTAATAATACTGCCTAAGGGAAGCATGTATAAAGTGAATAAAATTGGTCCTAGCACAGAACCTTGTGGAACTCCATAATTAACTTTAGTCTGTGAAGAAGATTCCCCATTTACATGAACAAACTGTAATCTATTAGACAAATATGATTCAAACCACCGCAGCGCAGTGCCTTTAATACCTATGACATGCTCTAACCTCTGTAATAAAATTTTATGGTCAACAGTATCAAAAGCAGCACTGAGGTCCAACAGAACAAGCACAGAGATAAGTCCACTGTCCGAAGCCATAAGAAGATCATTTGTAACCTTCACTAATGCTGTTTCTGTACTATGATGAATTCTAAAACCTGACTGAAACTCTTCAAATAGACCATTCCTCTGCAGGTGATCAGTTAGCTGTTTTACAACTACCCTCTCAAGAATCTTTGAGAGAAAAGGAAGGTTGGAAATTGGCCTATAATTAGCTAAGATAGCTGGGTCAAGTGATGGCTTTTTAAGTAATGGTTTAATTACTGCCACCTTAAAGGCCTGTGGTACATAACCAACTAACAAAGATAGATTGATCATATTTAAGATTGAAGCATTAAATAATGGTAGGACTTCCTTGAGCAGCCTGGCAGGAATGGGGTCCAATAAACATGCCGATGGTTTGGACGACGCAACCAATGAAAATAACTCAGACAGAACAACCGGAGAGAAAGAGTCTAACCAAATACCGGCATCACTGAAAGCAGCCAAAGATAACGATACGTCTTTGGGATGGTTATGAGTAATTTTTTCTCTAATAGTCAAAATTTTGTTAGCAAAGAAAGTCATGAAGTCATTACTAGTTAAAGTTAATGGAATACTCAGCTCAATAGAGCTCTGACTCTTTGTCAGCCTAGCTACAGTGCTGAAAAGAAACCTGAGGTTATACTTATTTTCTTCAATTAGTGATGAGTAGAAAGATGTCCTAGCTTTACGGAGGGCTTTTTTATAGAGCAACAAACTCTTTTTCCAGGCTAAGTGAAGATCTTCTAAATTAGTGAGACGCCATTTCCTCTCCAACTTACGGGTTATCTGCTTTAAGCTACGAGTTTGTGAGTTATACCACGGAGTCAGACACTTCTGATTTAAAGCTCTCTTTTTCAGAGGAGCTACAGCATCCAAAGTTGGCTTCAAAGAGGATGTAAAACTATTGACGAGATACTCTAACTCCCTTACAGAGTTTAGGTAGCTACTCTGCTCTGTGTTGGTATATGACATTAGAGAACATAACGAAGGAATCATATCCTTAAACCTAGTTACAGCGCTTTCTGAAAGACTTCTAGTGTAATGAAACTTATTCCCCACTGCAGGGTAGTCCATCAGGGTAAATGTAAATGTTATTAAAAAATGATCAGACAGAAGGGAGTTTTCAGGGAATACTGTTAAGTCTTCTATTTCCATACCATAAGTCAGAACAAGATCTAAGATATGATTAAAGTGGTGGGTGGACTCATTTACTTTTTGAGCAAAGCCGATAGAGTCTAATAATAGATTAAATGCAGTGTTGAGGCTGTCATTCTCAGCATCTGTGTGGATATTAAAATCGCCCACTATAATTATCAGAGAAACTCACAGTAACGACCAGGTGGACGATAGATAATAACAAATAAAACTGGTTTTTGGGACTTCCAATTTGGATGGACAAGACTAAGAGTCAAGCTTTCAAATGAATTAAAGCTCTGTCTAGGTTTTTGATTAATTAATAAGCTGGAATGGAAGATTGCTGCTAATCCTCCGCCACGGCCCGTGCTACGAGCATTCTGACAGTTAGTGTGACTCGGGGGTGTTGACTCATTTAAACTAACATATTCATCCTGCTGTAACCAGGTTTCTGTTAGGCAGAATAAATCAATACGTTGATCAATTATTATATCATTTACCAACAGGGACTTAGAAGAGAGAGACCTAATGTTTAATAGACCACATTTAACTGTTTTAGTCTGTGGTGCAATTGAAGGTGCTATATTATTTTTCTTTTTGAATTTTTATGCTTAAATAGATTTTTGCTGGTTATTGGTGGTCTGGGAGCAGGCACCGTCTCTACGGGGATGGGGCAACGAGGGGATGGCAGGGGGAGAGAAGCTGCAGAGAGGTGTATAAGACCACAGCTCTGCCTCCTGGTCCCAACGCTGGACAGTCACAGTTTGGAAGATCCAAGAAAATTGGCCAGATTTCTAGAAATGAGAGCTGCTCCATCTAAAGTGGGATGGATGCCGTCTCTCCTAACAAGACCAGGTTTGGTGGTCATGTGGCTCCACTCTCTGTGGAAGACGTTGGGGATTTATTTCTATTCACTTTTATGGTGGGAGGTTTGGTGCTGATTGCTTTGTGTGCTGCCCTAACCGACAGGAATATTAGCAAGACGGCAGTTTCCAGAATCTCATCCCCTCCTCAGTCCGTCATAATTAATTAGTTGGGCAATGCTGTGCAATCTCATACTGCGTGAACTCCTGAATTCAAACACAAAATGGAAACCATCTCAGAGCATATAGCTGCATTGCAAAGGAATGTGCTCCTGAGGACCGGAGAATATTCTTCATAAATTTGGACTCTGGGGGGGGTCAGAGGTGTAGTAAATGGAATTCTGTATGTCTCCGTCTAACATCAACATGGCAGCCTTATCGGCCCCTTAATTTCCAAATTCCCTGCTCTTCCCCCAGAAGGATCTACGGCATTGGTGAAGGAATTTGGCTCCCACTTCTTATCTATCTACCCCCCAGCCTGCTGTTGCCTAGCAACGTCAGACTTTACACACACACGGACAGAGACTGACAAACTTAACTCATCTGCACACGACGCATGTCTCCCTCCCTCCATCCCTGTTGCTCCCTCGTGTCTCTCCACTCCCCTCACCCTGGCTTCCTCCCTGCCACCTCGAAGGCAGCTCTGTTTTTACTGCTGCAGCCTTCAACTCCCCAAGCTGGGCAGCATGGGCCTTGTCCCACTGCAGCCTTCACCCACTTTACCTCAATTTGGATGACAGACTGCTTCAAGTTTAGTGCACATAAACAATGTCAAATATGTATGTGTTGTCTATAATTGTAATATGTGCCATTATTAGGGTAAACAGGTAATAATTGTGGATAAATTGCTGTATCTTGTCTGAGGTAATTGGAGTATAAACATAATTTTGTTGTTGCATTCGTGTAATGACAATGACAATAAATCTCATCTCATCTCATAAAGATCTAACAGTAACAGAACTGTAGTGGTGTCTGAATCCATTGCAAGCAGAAGATCATTTTCCACTTGAGAGCTGCCTCTGTGGAAAGGTATGTTCTAAATGCAGACTGCAGTAACTCAAACAAGTTATTCTCAGTAATGTGGTCCACGAGCTGCTGTGAAATCACTTTTTCAAGGTTTTTAGAACAAAATGATAGGTTTAATATAGCCTATAATTTTTTTTTAGAAGACCGGGGTCAAGGTTCAATTTCTTAAGTATTGGTTTAATCACTGCAGATTTGAAACATTTCGGAATAGATCCTGAAGTTAGTGACAGATGAATCATTTCCAGCAGCCTACTGTCAGCCCAAGAGTGGGAAACAGGTCCGTAAACAGTGTTACTGGTGTGGGGTCAAAAAGAGAGGTTGCGCATTTAGCAGAAGTTACAAGTTTCATCAGCATGCCCAGTGAGATAATATCAAATTCAGTAAATCTAGGTGAGGTATCAGTGATGGCACCAAAATCAGTAACAGGGTGCAGTGGGGGACTAAGGCATGCTAGGATATATTTAACCTAATGTCATCTATTTTCTTTTCAAAGTAACCTAAGAAATTTTGGGCTGTAAAAGGAGAGAAATTTGCAGGTGGTTGTCCTTGAATAAGTGTTGTCACCATGTCAAGCAGGAACTTTGAATTATGCTTGTTTTTGTTAATCAAATCAAAGTAGTACAACCCCTGGCAATAATTATGGAATCACCGGCCTCGGAGGATGTTCATTCAGTTGTTTAGTTTTGTAGAAAAAAAGCAGATCACAGACATGACACAAAACTAAAGTCATTTCAAATGGCAACTTTCTGGCTTTAAGAAACACTGTAAGAAATCAGGAAAAAAAATTGTGGCAGTCAGTAACGGTTACTTTTTTAGACCAAGCAGAGGGAAAAAAATATGGAATCAATTCTGAGGAAAAAATTATGGAATCATGAAAAACAAAAGAACGCTCCAACACATCACTAGTATTTTGTTGCACCACCTCTGGCTTTTATAACAGCTTGCAGTCTCTGAGGCATGGACTTAATGAGTGACAAACAGTACTCTTCATCAATCTGGCTCCAACTTTCTCTGATTGCTGTTGCCAGATCAGCTTTGCAGGTTGGAGCCTTGTCATGGACCATTTTCTTCAACTTCCACCAAAGATTTTCAATTGGATTGAGATCCGGACTATTTGCAGGCCATGACATTGACCCTATGTGTCTTTTTGCAAGGAATGTTTTCACAGTTTTTGCTCTATGGCAAGATGCATTATCATCTTGAAAAATCAATCAATCAATCAATTTTATTTATATAGCGCCAAATCACAACAAACAGTTGCCCCAAGGTTGCTTTATATTGTAAGGCAAGGCCGTACAATAATTACGTAAAAACCCCAATGGTCAAAACGACCCCCTGTGAGCAAGCACTTGGCGACAGTGGGAAGGAAAAACTCCCTTTTAACAGGAAGAAACCTCCAGCAGAACCAGGCTCAGGGAGGGGCAGTCTTCTGCTGGGACTGGTTGGGGCTGAGGGAGAGAACCAGGAAAAAGACATGCTGTGGAGGGGAGCAGAGATCAATCACTAATGATTAAATGCAGAGTGGTGCATACAGAGCAAAAAGAGAAAGAAACACTCATGATTTCATCATCCCCAAACATCCTTTCAATTGATGGGATAAGAAAAGTGTCCAAAATATCAACGTAAACTTGTGCATTTATTGATGATGTAATGACAGCCATCTCCCCAGTGCCTTTACCTGACATGCAGCCCCATATCATCAATGACTGTGGAAATTTAGATGTTCTCTTCAGGCAGTCATCTTTATAAATCTCATTGGAACGGCACCAAACAAAAGTTCCAGCATCATCACCTTGCCCAATGCAGATTCGAGATTCATCACTGAATATGACTTTCATCCAGTCATCCACAGTCCACGATTGCTTTTCCTTAGCCAATTGTAACCTTGTTTTTTTCTGTTTATGTGTTAATGATGGCTTTCATTTAGCTTTTCTGTATGTAAATCCCATTTCCTTTAGGCGGTTTCTTACGGTTCGGTCACAGACGTTGACTCCAGTTTCCTCCCATTCGTTCCTCATTTATTTTGTTGTGCATTTTCGATTTTTGAGACATATTGCTTTAAGTTTTCTGTCTTGATGCTTTGATGTCTTCCTTGGTCTACCAGTATGTTTGCCTTTAACAACCTTCCCATGTTGTTTGTATTTGGTTCAGAGTTTAGACACAGCTGACTGTGAACAACCAACATCTTTTGCAACATTGCTGTTGTGTGGGCCGCTGAAGAGGAGGTACTGCTGGCCCACCACCACCAGATGGCGCCCTGCTTGGAGTGCGGGCTCCAAGCACGAGAGGGCGTCGGAGCCGCTGGAAGTGACAGCTGTCACCTATCAACACCAGCTGTCACCCATCACCACCACTACAAAGGCCGGACTGCAACTCCACCTCCTCGCCGAGAAATCAACTACCAATCAGGTAATTTTCTCTGCTGAACAAAAACATTGTGTAATAGTCTGAACTTCTTTTGCAGCCGTTATCCTGTGGTGTTTGCCTTATCTGTGGGATTGGCGTTTGGTGTGATCAGCGACGGCTTTGCTTCACACTCCAACCAGATAAGTGGTTAGACAGGAGCTGCACAAGTGTGTGATTGGAGGTGGAGGTTCTCCCTCCTTTACTGAATACAGACTGTGGGATTACTGAGTGTGCGACCTCACACTCATCTGGACTGTCTCTGTTCTCTGCCAGCAGTACTGGGTCTGACTGCTGAAGACAGCGGCCACCTGGGGCGCAGGGCTTGGCGGCTCCGGTGTTCTTCAGCTCCGTTGGCGGTGGAAGCTGTGTGGATCCGGCTTTTCTCTCGCCAGGCGTCTTCTATCGTCGAGCCTGCCCACACGCCACCTGGTGTATGATTGACAGTCACTATATTGTTATTGTCTGTACATCATTGTGTGATTCACAACATTAAATTGTTACTTTTTGGCTTATCCATTGTCCGTTCATTAACGCCCCCTGTTGTGGGTCCGTGTCACGACACTTTCACAACAATTGCGTGATGATTTACCCTCTTGTAAGAATTTGATAAACCTCTCCTTTGTTTCAACTGACATCTCTCGTGTTGGAGCCATGATTCATGTCAGTCCACTTGGTGCAACAGCTCTCCAAGGTGTGATCACTCCTTTTTAGATGCAGACTAACGAGCAGATCTGATTTGATGCAGGTGTTAGTTTTGGCGATGAAAATTTACAGGGTGATTCCATAATTTATTCGTCAGAATTGAGTGATTCCATATTTTTTTCCCTCTGCTTGGTCTAAAAAAGTAACCGTTACTGACTGCCACAATTTTTTTTTCTTGATTTCTTATAGTGTTTCTTAAAGCCAGAAAGTTACCTTTTGAAATGACTTTAGTTTTGTGTCATGTCTGTGATCTGCTTTTTTTCTACAAAATTAAACAACTGAATGAACATCCTCCGAGGCCGGTGATTCCATAATTTTTGCCAGGGGTTGTAGTCCTGTTTTGTAGCCAATAGTGCATGCTTGTAGTCCAGAATAGCTTTGCAGCACGTGAACTACGCCATTTTCGCTCTAGACCTCTAGGCTTATAATTGAGGCCATGTAAATGATCACTGAACCAAGGCGAGTATATTTTGGGGTGTGCATGGTTTTAATGTAGGTGGAGCGATCCTGTCCAATGTGCTCATGAGTGCTGAGTTTAACCTATTCACAAGACTATCTACTGCATGATCATGTGACGCTAAGATATAATGCACGCAGTCTGGCTCCAAATTCATCTGTAGTTGAGGAGTTGATGTGTTGCAGTGATGATAAATAAGTGTCCGAGTGGACAAGACAATGAGACTGTAAAATTAATAAGTGAGTGATGTGAAACCACTGACTCAAGAGACACAATGTCAATATTTGAGACGGTGATGCCATGAACGAGGAATAAATCCATGCTATTTGTTCTAATGTGAGTCAAACCCTGAATGCATTGCTGGAATCCTAACACATCCATAATGTCCATAAAAGATTTGCAAAGGGGGTCAGGAAGACTGTTTACATCAATGTTGAAGCAATCAGAATGCTATAGGCATGGGTTGCCAAATTAGAGACAAACTTACCAAATTCATCTAAGAATTCAAAATATGGGCCCGGGAGCCTATATACGGTGACAAAGTGATATGGTTGATTTTTAGTCTTCTGACCTTGGCTATACCTGGTATCTTGGACACAGCGGAGAGTCAAATGTTCAAACGAATTATATTGTAGACCCCCAAAAGCCCAGTAAGCTAAACCTAGATTTATGAATTAAAGCAACACCTCCACCTTTCTTTGTATCACTAGGGCATAACTAAAAATGTATGCAGGTGGGCAGGCTTCATTTAAGGGGAGGACAGCAATAGGTTTCAGACTGGTTTTACATAAACCAATCATGTCTAGGTGGTGTTCCATAACTCAGTCATTTATCAACAGTGATTTTGAGGACAGGGACCTTATGTTAATGAGACCCAAACTAAGGACCTCACTAGGGTTGACATTTTGACTGTTGGGATTTTGGGGTGGTTCCAAAATAATATATGTAAGATGCCTAAAATTAGGTTTGGGTTTGTGAAGTTCCACATGGGTTGAAGGTAGCAAACATGAAATATTTGATGATGCAGAAACAGCCAGTGGGGTACCTTCAATTTTAGTGCTATCCAGTGTAGTAACTGGAACTCAATATGAAAACATGTCCCTCTACCCATTTTATGGGTACGTCTGCGGAAACGGGCCACAGCCTCAACTTGAAAAATTTCCCTTCGTGGCACATAGGCTGTGACAGGCCTTTTCTCTTGCTCTCACTGAAATGTTCTGCCTGTAACTATGAAATATGCAACCAAACCCCTGTGATGAAGCTGTGCTCTGCTCCTTTAGCAACATACTTTTCCTGGCATTCACTCCACATGTTCAGAACGCTGTGTGTTTATAAAATCTGTGTCATTTTTAGATTCATTGGATTTTTTTGTATAGAGGACAGCAATTAATTGAACGGTGTCACTTCACATTTCTGGAAAGTTGTGTGAGGAAGAGCTCTGCCTGCAGACGCAGAGAGTTGGTGGGGTTGAGCAGGTCAGTGCTGCCTGCCGGCTTTCTATGGACACAGAGGATAGGAGCAAATGGCTTTAATGAAGAAAAGAAGAAGAAAAATGGTCATGGCACATTAAAGATTTATTGGTATTATGGAAATGTGCATCCACATATGTCCTTCTAAAATATATCGGTATAACTAATAATATCGATATACAGCCCAGCTGTAATTCCTGTGTGAATCGGTCATAATATTACAGATGTCCTGTGATAAAGTTACAGCACATCACTCCACCTCCCCATATAAAACTGATCTCATCAGAACAGTCCTTTAACTGTTAAAGAATGAAAATCCTGCTCCATTTTGATGTTCCCCGTAATCAATATTTGCCCCATGATCACTTTCTCCAGCCAAACCATAAGACAGATAAAAACATTTCCACCTTAGCAAAGAGAAAAATGAGTCAGACTTTCAGGACAAAGAAACATCTTTTTGGGTTTCAGCCACAGCAATATGTTGTTTTGTGTTTTTCCCTGCTTCTTTGGATTGGCCCGTAACATATATTTAACTTTTGTGTTTTTACACCTGCACATGGTAGCTCAGAGAGCTGGAATCAACTACAGGCTTCACACTCAGCCTCAAACCTACTCAGTGCACATCGGAGGTCACTACCTGATGAAGCCAACAAAACCACATCATCCGCAAAAAGCAGAGGTGCACCTCTGAGGTCACCAAACTGGACACCCTCCGGTCCCTGGCTGTGCCTTGAAATCCTGTCTGAGAACATCATGCACAGGATTGGTGACAAGAGACAGCTCTGGCGGAGTCCAACACCCACTGGGAACAATTCCGATGTAATGCAGAGAATGCGGACACAGCTCCTACTTTGGTCACATAGACTGGATCACATGTTGTAGCGAAACCAGTGCCCCATATTCCCACAGCACACTCCACAGGATTTCTTCAGGGACCTTGATCATGTGCCTTTTCCAACTCCACAAAGCACATGTAGACTGGTTGGTTATACTCCCAAGACCCTTCTAGTATCTTTGCGAGGGTAAAGAGCTGATCCACTGTTCCACGACCAGGATGGAACTCGCATTGCTCCTCCTGAATCTCTTTGTATCTGGTGATGCAACAGACAAAAGTTGCACTATGCACAGTTTCCCCAACCACAACCACAAAAGCCTACAGCTCTGTTGTAGTTGTCTGAGTCGTATGGTGGCTTCTGTCAGTCGTCTCCTTCCAGCATGGCCACATTCAGTGACGTGGAAATATTCACGTATCCGTCCCCTGACTTGTCTCAAGAAAACTGGCTGTAAAAGTAATGGTTTAATCCTTATATTTTGAATAATTTGCCCCCGTTCCAACTTTTTTTGGAATGTGTTGCAGCCCTTACAGGAATGGATTAATATTAACAAATTAAATGAAGTTCACCTCAGAAAACATGAAATATCTTTGGTTCTTACTGTCTGCAATAAAACAGAAGTTAAGGTAAATGTAAAGGTCACCTGGGGGTTTTTTGTCTCCTTTTCTGATATCAGTTTGTATAAAGAACATATCTTACAACAATATTTCCTGATGCACATGATTGTGTTTTTGTTTGTTGTAGGTTCCTGTCTGCTTTGACTATGCCTCCTGCAACTCCAGGATCTCCTCCATCAGAGATGTCAGCCCCCTTGTCCAGCCTGGCAGTCTCCTTCCCCTCAGTGGCTTTAAGCCCCTCTGCTGAAGAGGAGCGCCCCCTGCTGTTGGCAACTACTCATCAGCCACACAAGTCCTCATGCCGAGAAGAACAGAAGAGGGTTTCTGCCCACTACAACCACGGCCAATCGGCCCGCAGCTTGCCACCAAGTCCACTGTTTCCTGTGGAGGATAATGACTACCGACTAACCAGTGACAGTGACACTGCCGCTGCCACCCGAACCGCTAATGACTACAGCAAGAACCCGTCACCTGATGTGGAGTTTAGTGGTGACAGCATGCTGGATAGTGAAACAGAAGAGGCTCAGGGGGAGCACACTCCCTTCCTTAGCACGGACAGCGCTGCAGCCTTGTTGTTCCGGGCTGCAGACAGCAGCAGGACTACTCCAGCATCACCCGGCGATGACCTCCAGCTCAGGGCATCTGGTGCCACCAAAGTAGAGCAAGCTGCTGTGTGAAACAAAACTGCTGAAAAGCTTTTGTCTCGAGAAAAAGGAATAGTCCGATTAAGCCTTTATTTTCGATAAATTATTTGCAGTGTAAAGACTTTTAAAGATAAATGAAAACTTTTATTTTAGTTACAGTATGTAGTGAATAAAGATTTTTTAATAAGTAAAGAATAGGTAAAGTGCCATACACTAGTATGCAGCAATGGTTCACAGTATATAAGTGCAGAAATAATATCAACGGTGCCTTTCTGTTTGGTACGCTTAAGGGAATTGCAGCGCGTTGCACACTGGGCCATATATTCACCACCTTAAACTTCCAGTGAACAGTCCTACCAGGGATTTGCTGGCTGCATTTAATGACCTGCAGTTGTAAGTGCCCACTGACATGACAGCTTACTTTCAAAGTGCATGCTCAGTCCTCTCCAGCCAATCAGCCCAGCCAACTAGCTGACGATCACATGTTCGTAGATGTAAGAAATTATCATTTGAATTCATCAACAGGCAATAAAATGACTCATCTAATCTGATGTCCTGCTGGTGGAACACTGTTTGAACAGTCAGCTAAAGGTGCTCTTTAGTATTAGTACAGAAAGGTATTTATATGCTTAAAAGGCCAGAAATGTTGCCGGTGCAGCAGAATATAAAATTGACATATACGCTACATTACTGACAACTTTTTTTTTTTGGAAACTTACAACTGATCGCAGTGGAGTTAAAACCAGTTTGTCTTATGATACCTGGGTGTCATTGGCTTCAGGTCATTTTGAATGTACCCTGTAATATTCAGTGAGTGAATGAATTGTAGTCCACTTCATCCAATATGTGTACAAGAAAAAAACAAAAACAATAAATGCTTTCATTTTGTAACCCACCAAATTAAAAGGGCATATAATGAGGGTGAACTGATCAGATGTAAGTTAACTTTGATGCACCAAATCAACTCCAAAACAACTTATGAAGTATACCATAGACCTGCCACTTGCCGAGCACTGCCATCTCTTGGACATGTCCGGGCTTGTTGCAAGGAATAATCGTATCATCACATGCGTGATTGAAATTAGGAGCAAGTGTGGTTGAAGTTACAAGCAGCTCGAAATAAGCTTGTCAGTTTCTTTAATTTAAAAAGTCTAGGTCTGAGTCCATGCTGGGTGTCGGGCCTTAATTATCTTGCACCCTGCACACAAAGTGGCAGTCTCACTGGGAGATTCCACCCAAGCCATCAAAAATAAAGCCACTCAGAAGAGGGGAAGGTTACAGTTCCTTGAATGGCCACTTGTGGCTGGTTCCAAAAATGAAAAGATTCCCACAGAAACCCACATTAAAATGTCAAAGTTTAGAGGAGAAAGAAGCTTGTTTTACAGCCTCATTCAAAAATGGTTTTGGTGGCTTTAGCTAGTTTCCCCCTCCCTGTCAACTGCATGGTGGTGGTGATGGAGGTAAATCATGGAGAGAAATGGAGATAATGATGGATGGAGATAAATCATGTATAATTTGGGGTGTGGACGGTTTGAGTGAAACTTGTATGTGCTGAGTTCAGACTCAAAGCTCTGCTAGCAGAGATTGCTAGCTGTATTTGGAAGTTGTTGTGGAGGAACATGTCTGTCCTTTTTGAGCATTTTATTACATATATCTGTAATAATATGGTTTGCTGTTCATTTAATTGTCCTACCTATCAGATCACCTAAGAAGTCTGTGCTCCAGTATTTCTGTTCAGAAATGTTTTCATTTTATTTGTAATGTTAGTGGCATTAGCACTCTTAGCAGTCATAATCAGCTTGATAACATTAGGCCCACCTTCAAAATGGTCTGCTGGGTCTCTTCAGAAAACCTATGGGTGACGTCATGGACACATTGTCTGGTGTATATGCAGGATACGGTTCCACGTGATGCAGTTGTCATTTTTATGCAGAGTGCCCACATGGTGTAGAAATTATGTGGGCATGTTGCTTTAAAAATGAGGTGTGGTCAGGTGCATAGCTGGCACATTTATATTGTCCATCGTATGAAAGCATTTGTGCCTTAGATGACCAAAAACCTTGAGTAAAGCGTGCAGCACAGGTTTACTACACACACACACACAGCTTCTCTGCACATACTGTCTGCAGTCACGTGAGGTGGTGTGTTAGTTTGAACATGAAGATGTATGGCTTCAGATAGAGGAATGCCATGCACAGCTTTACACTCAGTTTTTGCACCTTCTCCATCACAAGTAGGACTTGGACAAATCATTTGTATCAATCTGCACTATTAGTTCTCTGCCCTCATTAAATTTGGGCCAATAAAGTCATCCGTTGAGTCCTGGGGGACTAAATTAGAATTTGAATGTGATATGGATCCAGAATAACTTTAATATATTTATAATCTCTCCCACTGATTTCCATATTTTTGGAGCTTTGACAAACCTGCACCCCTTCCATATTTCATCTTGGTTAAGGACAGATACTGTAAATATGACTAGGACCTAGGTAGAGATTTGCACTCTCTGAGTCCCCTCCAGTTAGCATTTGGTGATAAAACAATCAGAGTAATGTATCATGATAAAATTGTCATTAATAACAATGATAAGCTTTGGACATTTATACATCATTTATACAATCATCTCATAAAGTTGAGGAAAAAAGTTACACTTAGTTAGTTAGAGCAGGATGACAAAATACAGCTACAGAAATAGCAAATACAAAGATACACCTCCTGCCCTGGCCTTTCAAAATAAAATCCATAGACATGTACTGCTGCTGCTGCAATTAAAAACAACAGCAGCAACATACATTTCCACAACATTTAGGGTATACTCACAGTAGGTATTCTGGACCGTGCCCGACCGTTACACCCCAAAAGTCCTGTTTGTTTGCTCTGTGACCTGAGAAGCTACCTGGGCTGGCCTGCAGGCACATGTCTGGCCCAACTTGCACAGCTGGTCGAGGGTGCAGCCCAGCTGGGCTCAGCCACATGCAATTTTATCACAAACAAGGCAGGAGCACAAATATATCATTACTGAGGTTTAATTTAACATTTACTGCTAATATTATTTTTACTACTTGGATAATACAGTCTTCGGGTAATTCAGCAACATTTGGGTTAAAAATAGGTCTGGTTTCTGACCTTATCATATTCTAACTGAAAAGTGTTTGTCAAACTGTTTAAAACAATTCCAAAGTATGTCCCTTCAGCTTCTCTCACTCAGGGTCACCACAGCAGATCTGAAGTGAAACTACATGTTGATTTGGCACAGGTTTTACACTGGATGCCCTTCCTGATGTAACTCCACTTTTTATATGGAGAATGGGCCCTGAACCTTACTAAATTACTCAAACATCTGACAGATAGAAATATACTGTTGTGATGGAGTGGTAAGCAGACCTATTGTTTTTGGATATTTAGGGAGTTAGGTGGACCATGACTCTCTCTCTTTTTTTTTTAAGTGTTCCATGGGCTGAAAAACGTTTGTGAAACACTGATGACCCCCCCCCCCATAAAAATTGAAGTAAATCCTACAAAGGTCCAGCAAATATCTTGAAATTTGATGGACTTAAACTTCAGTCTGTATATGATCATTCTCCAAAGGTTCAGTTACCTTGGTCGCTTTGCATAAAAGTCATGTTCTTTCAAAATAATGCTCCAAATGGTATGATTTGTCAGTGAGATAGGCCTCCAGGCAGAGTATCTTTTCCTTAGTTGACCAAGACATGTTGAGGAAGACGACTGGAACAATAGTCTCTCTCTTTCTCTCTCTCGCTCTCACACTCACACACACACACACACACACCCTGCTGGCTATGATGGATTAACTTCCCCCACAATCATTGAGGTCATTTATCAGTGTACTAGAATGAGCTGAAACAAATGAGACAGAGGAAATGTCACAAAAATGTTAACTTCATTCAAATGTTGAGGACATTGTTATATTTATGCTAACCTGATATTTTGGGGGTGGGGGGGGGGGCATCTCACAGTGTTGGCTATGGTAGTTTAAAACCACTATGTGTAGGATTATGTCCTCTGCATGTCTTTTGACTGCTCCCATTTTGCAAATGGTCACCACAGTAAATTCAATATGGAGCCACATACAGGTTTGGCACATTTTGCGCCCCTCCTGATGCCCCTCCAGCTGTACATAGAGACCGGGGCACAGGTGGTGAACCAGGACCTTCTATTTTGGAGGCAAGCATGCCATCACTTCCTAGCCCTTCTTTCACAGTCTTCTAATGGTAAAAACTTTTAAAAAAGTTAATCAAAAACAATTAAAATATAAAGGTTAAAAATGTGTAATAAAAATGGTACATGTTTAGAAAAATTTGATGACACAAGATAAAACTAGTGCAACATATGTACCACTTTCAGATCGTTCATCTGAGTATCCTAGCATGCATTGCTGCTAGCTACAGTGTGTTTTGTGATGCTAACAGTGGTGGGTGTGATGTGGTCTGAATGTTTTGTAATGCTACACATAGTGGCTTTAACACACTCGAGCAGATGTTACTTTTTTTTTTGGTATGTTAGCATTTGACCTACAGATTTCACGCTCACTGTTAATGGTGTAACTGACATATCACACTGACGCGGAGCCACATCTTCACAGTGCTAATGCACACACACCCAAGAAGACCAGCTAGCACCCTCTAGCACCGCTAAGCCTTTACCGTTTGTGTCAATAAATGTA
Source organism: Thalassophryne amazonica (assembly GCF_902500255.1). Taxonomy (NCBI): domain Eukaryota; kingdom Metazoa; phylum Chordata; class Actinopteri; order Batrachoidiformes; family Batrachoididae; genus Thalassophryne; species Thalassophryne amazonica. The sequence goes on from NC_047119.1 coordinate 65,489,113, forward strand.
AGAAAAGTGAACGTTTGAGTTGAACGGTGGACTATCTGTCGTTGACATGCCCATGTGTTTCTGAGTAATGCATTTTGGAGAACTGCACCATGTGCTAAGTATCACGTCTGTTGTACAAATTATATTGTTTTCCACCCTGAATTCAATTTGTTATAATAACAAAATGCTTTGTATGCATACATGTATTTTTTCCTATTAGCAGCCTGTGTTCACGTGTGATGTCTCGGTATGTATGTGTGTTTTAACAAATGGCTTTATTAAAACCTGTCACAGACTCACCACTGTACTGTAACTAGACAGTAGAATAAGTAGATGATACAGGCTATTTGCTGACATTAAAAGTATAATCGCTGACCGGCTCTGTATTCAAACATGAATATTCACAATCACAGAAGATGATTCATTCATTTTAATTACACCCCCCCCATGATTAGCATTTTTAAATGGCCACACAGAAGAATTTCTGTTGGCATTCCAAAAATTTGTTATTGGTTACACAGGCATGTTTGTGTCAGTGCTTTGGACACGATAACTCAAAAATACAATATTACATACTGTACATAGTTATCTAGAGGTGACTGGAGTTTGGAGTAGTTTGATCAAAAGTCAGTGAAAACATGGTCTGGAAAAAAAAAACAATTATTTGCTAGTACATCACAATGACCAGATGGCTCAAACGTGGTGGCAGTATTATTTTAATAGCTAGAGGTTGGAATGGCTATCTTTAAGAGTTTAACAGAAATACTGCTTTTAGTGGTAGTGCTTATTAATTGTCATGAATGACTTCATAATGAAATCATGCAGAAGTGATATGACAGCATCATATATAATGAAAAACCATTACACATGTATGTGTTTACTTTTGACATTTATATTGTGGCGTGCAGTGCGCTGCGCACAGAGTTGGCATCACCCTCCAGTGCCTTTCATTCTTTTTTTGTGATCAAATTTTTTTTTACTGAAAAATATATCATATACATATACGAGGGCTGTCAATAAAGTAACGGTCCTTTTTATTTTTTTCAAGAACTATGGATTTCATTCATATGTTTTTACGTCAGACATGCTTGAACCCTCGTGCGCATGCGTGAGTTTTTCCACGCCTGTCGGTGACGTTATTCGCCTGTGAGCACTCCTTGTGGGAGGAGTCGTCCAGCCCCTCGTCGGAATTCCTTTGTCTGAGAAGTTTCTGAGAGACTGGCGCGTTGTTTGATCAAAATTTTTTCTAAACCTGTGAGACACATCGAAGTGGACACGGTTCGAAAAATTAAGCTGGTTTTCAGTGAAAATTTTAACGGCTGATGAGAGATTTTGAGGTGATTCTGTCGCTTTAAGGACTTCCCACGGTGCGAGACGTCGCTCAGCGCTCTCAGCCGCCGTCATCAGCCTGTTCAAGCTGAAAACCTCCACATTTCAGGTTCTATTGATCCAGGACGTCATGAGAGAACAGAGAAGTTTCAGAAGAAGTCGGTTTCAGCATTTTATCCGGATATTCCACTGTTAAAGGAGATTTTTTTAATGAAAGACGCGCGTCGGGACGCAGCCGCCGCAACGCTCCGCCACAGGAAAAACACCTCTGTTGAAAGCCTTAAGGACAAGTTGGAACATGTCCTGCCTGTTAAACAATTTCTCATATACTCACTCCACTGAAAGCCATCAAAAGCCGCCTGGATTTTACAAATGGTTATCAACACGGAGGTGTTTTTCCTGTGCCGCCGCACCGCGTCGGCTGCGTCCCGACGCGCGGATCCGTCCGCACGACAGAATCACCTCAAAATCTCTCATCAGCCGTTAAAATTTTCACTGAAAACCAGCTTAATTTTTCGAACCGTGTCCACTTCGATGTGTCTCACAGGTTTAGAAAAAATTTTGATCAAACAACGCGCCAGTCTCTCAGCAACTTCTCAGACAAAGGAATTCCGACGAGGGGCTGGACGACTCCTCCCACAAGGAGTGCTCACAGGCGAATGACGTCACCGACAGGCGTGGAAAAACTCACGCATGCACACGAGGGTTCAAGCATGTCTGACATAAAAACATATGAATGAAATCCATATAGTTTTTGAAAAAAATAAAAAGGACCGTTACTTTATTGACAGCCCTCGTACTGTATATGTTTTCACATACATATACATAGTTTTCTCCTCCCCTACCTACTTTTCCACATAGTGAGCACAAACAGGAACTGTCATTTCTACATTTGCAGGGAGGTAACAGTATTAGAACCCCTATACCCCCCCACCCTCTCACTAAGGCGACTCCCCATGAATCCCCAGGATTTTTTCACCCCATAAAAGTATAACAGAAAGATCAAGGTCAGCCATGCTTCACCCTTTCTTTAACTAAACTGTGTGCTGCAGAGTTACATGTTTGGCTCCATGCATACGGGCGACAGACCACTCCATCAGGACAATTTCAAGAAATGAAATGGCCCACTGCTGCCATATGGCGGTTTCCACCTGATGACCAGCATCTTCTGGCTGCTGTGAAGAAGAATTAAAGAAGAATTGTCATTGAGCAGAAGTAAAATTGGGGACACTGGAATCCTTATCTTAAGAATGCCTCTTAAAGTGAGAGACATTTCCTTCCAGAATCTAATAACGCCAGGTCACTCCCAGTAAACATGCAAGAATGACCCCTGGGCATTAAGTGAGCAAAGATCGCAATTTGGAGATATGATTTTCATAGCATAACGCCATCTGGGGGTGAGGTACATTCTGTGAACATACTTATAGTGTATTAATTGATGGTTGGGGGTTTTGGCTGTACCACTGAGATTCTTCCACACTGTGTCCCAGCAGATCTCTCTATCATTTACCATATTTATATCTCTATTCCAAATACTCTCTACTGGTAAAGGTTTATGGGATGCAGAAATGAACTTGTAAAGTTTAGAAACCACCCCCCATTTAAGTCCTACTGAAGCAAGTGACGTGGGAAGAGGGGGTGTGGGGAGAGCTACTCCCCACGGGACACTGTATGCATGCATAAATTCAAATTTATTAATTTATATAGCGCCAATTCACGACAATATCGTGTCAAGGCGCTTCGCAACATAAAAACAGTTAAAAATTTAAAACACAATAACAACCATGCATAGCTGATCTTAATTGCATACAGAAGAAAAAGGATGACCCTGGAAGGTCAAACTCAGTTTGCCAATCATTAAAAGCTTGTAAACCATGGACACTATAAAGATCATTTAAACCATTTACTTCCCTATTTTTCCAATGCAAAAATGAAAAGGGCATATTACCAATAAAAAGAGAAAAATAACTGAAAATCAGTGTGTGATCATGCCACCTATAATCTGTGCCAACATGCTTTATTACAACACAATAAGAGGTGAGTAGAAATGAAATAATGGGGCCTAAACATAATGTTGCTTTTTTTAAAAGGTATATTAGCATACACCAGATCTTGAGGTCTGTGAGGAAGTACAAGATTCTCCTCAATGGGTCCCCAAGAAACAGAGGAACTAGGATTGAACCATGTAGACACAGGACAAAGCACATAAGACCAGAAGTAGATTTTGTGTTGGGAAGGTGTTGTGACACGGACCCACAACAGGGGGCGTTAATGAACGGACAATGGATAAGCCAAAAAAGTAACAATTTAATGTGAAGCGCACAACGAAGTACAGACAATAACAATATTGCGGAATGTCAATCATACACAAGGTGACGTGTGGCAGGCTCGAAGATAGAAGATGTCTGGTGATAGAAGAGCTGGATCCCACACAGCTTCCACCACCAACGGATCTGAAGAACACCGGAGCCACCAAGCCCTGCGCCCCAGGTGGCCACTGTCTTCAGCAGTCAGACCCGGTACTGCTGGCAGAAAACAGAAACAGTTTTGATGAGTGTGAATTCGCACACTCAGTAATCCCACAGTCTGTGTTCAGTAAGGAGGGAGAACCTCCACCTCCAATAACACACTCGGACAGCTCCTGTGAAAACCACTTATCTGGTTGGGGTGGGAGGCGAAGCCGTCGCAGTCCACACCAAACGCCAGTACAGCAGATAAGGAACCCGTCACAGGAAAACGGCTGCAAATGAGATCAGACTATTATTCAGAGTTAGTTTAGCAGAGAATTACCTGTATGGTAGCTGATTTCTCAGCGGGGAGGTGGAGTTGCAGTCCGGCTTTTATGGGGGTTGACGTAGATGAGTGACAGCTGGTGGTGATGATGTGACAGCTGTCACTCCACTGGTTTCGGCGCCCTCTCGTGCTTGAAGCCCGCACTCCAAGCAGGGCGCCATCTGGTGGTGGTGGGCCAGCAGTACCTCCTCTTCAGCGGCCCACACAACATTTTGAAATCTGGTAGAGCTAGCCCCCCTAGTGTCTTGTCTCTCTGAAGGGTTGTGTGGTCTCTTTCCTTTCCATATAAATTTAGAAACTAATGATTGAAGTTTATCGCAATATCTCAAAGGAGGAGCAAGAGGGATCATAGATCATAGAAGATCTATGATCCCTCTTCTATGATCAAGGATCATAGAAGAGTAAAAATTAACACAGGGGAATACATCCATTTTAATTATTGCTATTCAGGCTTGAAGTGAATTTGGAAGATTCGACCAATCCTCAAAATCCTTCTCTATTAGATTGTATATACCTTAGAAGTTTTTAATTGCAATTTATGACATAGAGGGAAAAAAAATTCAACTCCAAGATATTTAAATCTTTGAACTACTGGTATATGGGATCAATCAATCAATCAATCAACATTTATTTATAAAGCGCTTTACAGCACCGACTGGTGTCCAAAGTGCTTAACATTAAAAACACAAATTTACAAAAATAAAACACATATAAAATAAAATTTTAAAACAACACATAAAAAAGAACATTAAAACAACAGAACATGTCACCTTCCCAATAAGTGTTAAAAAGCCAGTTTAAATAAGTCTTTAACTTAGATTTAAAAAGTGCTAGGTCAGGAATAGTACGTAACTCCAGAGGTAGCTTATTCCACAGTCTGGGGCCAGCTACCGCAAAAGCATGATCACCCCAGCGTTTATATCTTGACCTTGGAACATCTAAGTAAAGCTGGCCAGATGCCCTTAATGTCCTACTGTAGGTGCGCAAAGTTAAAATTTCAGACAAGTAGGGAGGTGCAAGGCCATAAATAGCTTTAAAAACAAACATTAAAATTTTAAAATCAATTCTAAAATGAACTGGAAGCCAGTGGAGTGAGTACAGGACGGGTGTAATATGCTCACGTCTAAAAGTGTTTGTTAAAAGACGAGCAGCAGCATTCTGCACCAATTGGAGATGTGGAAGAGACGACTGATTAATGCCCGAATAAAGTGCATTACAATAATCAAGTCTGGAGCTGATGAAGCATGAATGGCTGTCTCAAGATCACGTCTACTGAGAAAGTGCTTTATTTTAGCCAAAAGGTGAAGTTGGAAAAAACTAGCTTTGACAATAGAATTTATCTGTTGATCGAACCTCAAACAGCTGTCAAATATCACTCCCAAATTCTTGACAGCTGGTTTTACATAGTTAGCCAAAACATCAAAATTTGGTGTTACCACATTGGTATGCCAGAGCGCTCAAACACCATGATCTCAGTTTTACCATCATTCAGTAAAGGAAGTTTTGGGACAGCCACTGCTTTACATCACAAATACATTAAATAATGATGACAAAGCATCACTCCCATTAGTCCTCACCAGCAGATAGATTTGTAGATCATCTGCATACAATGAAAGGACAGGTTGTGCCTGGGTTATAATTCAATCAATCAATCAATTTTTTTTTTATATAGCGCCAAATCACAACAAACAGTTGCCCCAAGGCGCTTTATATTGTAAGGCAAGGCCATACAATATTATGTAAAACCCCAACGGTCAAAACGACCCCTGTGAGTAAGCACTTGCTACAGTGGGAAGGAAAAACTCCCTTTTAACAGGAAGAAACCTCCAGCAGAACCAGGCTCAGGAGGGGCAGTCTTCTGCTGGGACTGGTTGGGGCTGAGGGAGAGAACCAGGAAAAGACAGTGCTGTGGAGGGGAGCAGAGATCGATCACTAATGATTAAATGCAGAGTGGTGCATACAGAGCAAAAAGAGAAAGAAACAGTGCATCATGGGAACCCCCCAGCAGTCTACGTCTATAGCAGCATAACTAAGGGATGGTTCAGGGTCACCCGATCCAGCCCTAACTATAAGCTTTAGCAAAAGGAAAGTTTTAAGCCTAATCTTAAAAGTAGAGAGGGTGTCTGTCTCCCTGATCTGAATTGGGAGCTGGTTCCACAGGAGAGGAGCCTGAAAGCTGAAGGCTCTGCCTCCCATTCTACTCTTACAAACCCTAGGAACTACAAGTAAGCCTGCAGTCTGAGAGCGAAGCGCTCTATTGGGGTGATATGGTACTACGAGGTCCCTAAGATAAGATGGGACCTGATTATTCAAAACCTTATAAGTAAGAAGGAGAATTTTAAATTCTATTCTAGAATTAACAGGAAGCCAATGAAGAGAGGCCAATATGGGTGAGATATGCTCTCTCCTTCTAGTCCCCGTCAGTACTCTAGCTGCAGCATTTTGAATTAACTGAAGGCTTTTTAGGGAACTTTTAGGACAACCTGATAATAATGAATTACAATAGTCCAGCCTAGAGGAAATAAATGCATGAATTAGTTTTTCAGCATCACTCTGAGACAAGACCTTTCTGATTTTAGAGATATTGCGTAAATTCAAAAAAGCAGTCCTACATATTTGTTTAATATGCGCTTTGAATGACATATCCTGATCAAAAATGACTCCAAGATTTCTCACAGTATTACTAGAGGCCAGGCAATGCCATCCAGAGTAAGGATCTGGTTAGACACCATGTTTCTAAGATTTGTGGGGCCAAGTACAATAACTTCAGTTTTATCTGAGTTTAAAAGCAGGAAATTAGAGGTCATCCATGTCTTTATGTCTGTAAGACAATCCTGCAGTTTAGCTAATTGGTGTGTGTCCTCTGGCTTCATGGATAGATAAAGCTGGGTATCATCTGCGTAACAATGAAAATTTAAGCAATACTGTCTAATAATACTACCTAAGGGAAGCATGTATAAAGTGAATAAATTGGTCCTAGCACAGAACCTTGTGGAACTCCATAATTAACCCTAGTCTGTGAAGAAGATTCCCCATGTACATGAACAAATTGTAATCTATTAGACAAATATGATTCAAACCACCGCAGCGCAGTGCCTTTAATACCTATGGCATGCTCTAATCTCTGTAATAAAATTTTATGGTCAACAGTATCAAAGCAGCACTGAGGTCTAACAGAACAAGCACAGAGATGAGTCCACTGTCCGAGGCCATAAGAAGATCATTTGTAACCTTCACTAATGCTGTTTCTGTACTATGATGAATTCTAACCCTGACTGAAACTCTTCAAATAGACCATTCCTCTGCAGATGATCAGTTAGCTGTTTTACAACTACCCTTTCAAGAATTTTTGAGAGAAAAGGAAGGTTGGAGATTGGCCTATAATTAGTTAAGATAGCTGGGTCAAGTGATGGCTTTTTAAGTAATGGTTTAATTACTGCCACCTTAAAAGCCTGTGGTACATAGCCAACTAACAAAGATAGATTGATCATATTTAAGATCGAAGCATTAAATAATGGTAGGGCTTCCTTGAGCAGCCTGGTAGGAATGGGGTCTAATAAACATGTTGATGGTTTGGATGAAGTAACTAATGAAAATAACTCTGACAGAACAATCGGAGAGAAAGAGTCTAACCAATAATTGACCCCAATGGCAGAATGTACAAAGAAAATAGAATTGGCCCAAGGACAGAACCCTGCGGCACTCCACAAGACAGATGAACAGTTGATGAGGAGAGGTCCCCAATCATGGCAGAAAAGCTCCTTTCAGCCAAATATGATCTAAACCACTTAAGTGCAGTACCATGAATGCCAATAAAATGTTCTAACTGGGAGACAAGTACTGTGTGATCCACAGTATCAAAGGCTGCTGTGAGGTCCAACAGAACCAGCACAGCAGGATTCCCTGCATCCACCGACAAAGTGATGTCATTATGAACTTTTAAAAGTGCTGACTCAATGCTGTGTCGCGATCTAAACCCAGATTAGAATTTTTCAAGGATGAGATTGTCTTCTAAAAATGATTGTAACTGTAAAAAGACAACCTTTTCTAAAACCTTAGATAGAAATGGCAGATGAGACACAGGTCTAAAACTGGATAAAACTGATGAGTCCAGGTGAGGTTTTTTTTAAGAAGAGGTCAAACCACAGCATGTTTAAAAGCAGCTGGAACAGAGATGGTAAGGAAACTTGAAGTGCAGCTGAGTTTAAATGCATCAGTGCCAACTTTGTCCAATTAATTTTATATCCAGAGAGAGAGCTGAATGTATCAAAAGAAGAAAGCAGATGTGGTATTGAGGAACCAGCACTGACTACATAAAGAAGGATATCATCAGCATACAAGGATATACAATGGGATAAAACAATGGGACGTATTGAAGGATGTTGTTTATTTTCTGCACTAATGGCTTCGAGGGAAAGAGCAAAGAATAAAGGTGAAAGAGGGCAGCCCTGGCAGGTACCCCTTAATATAGGAAACTGGGCAGAGCAGATGTGGACTGTGCAGACCATTGCTGAGGGATTTGCATATCAACTCTTAATCATATTAATAAATTGCATACCTAGCCAAAATTTGTCCAACGTGGTCCAGAGATATTTCCATCCCAACCAGTCAAATCCTTTTTCAGCATCCAGCGATAAAACAGAGCAAGGGGGATCAATACTACTAGCTACATGAATGATGTGTAAAAGGTGATGCACTATCATTATCAGATGCTAGGTGAGTTCTAATAAAACCAGTTTGGTTGTGTATAAGTTTTGTAAGATATAATATATCTCCAATCCGGTTGCAAGTACTTTGCATACAGTGTAACATTCCCATCCCCAGAGGTCTATAATTACCACACATTATTAGGTTTGGGGAGGACTGTAATTATGGCTGTATTAATGTTGGAATTAAATGCACCCTCATCAATGGCTGCATTAACCATGTCCATAGTGTTTTACCCAACACATCCCAAAAGGTAAGATATGTCTCAGTTGGAATTCCATCTCATCCTGGGGACTTGCTCTTTTTCATATTGAAAGAGCCTTTTTCAACTCTTCTAAAGAAATGAGGGTATTGAGTAATTCTGATTCAATGTTAGAAAGAGAAGGTAAATCAAAATCTTGACAAAAATCTGCACACACATCCATGTCAAGTGAAATTTCAGAATTATAAAGTATTAATGTCAGTATTAATGTCGAGTGGGCTGCTCAGGGTGCGAATAGATGTTTTAATGGCTGTAATATCTGAATATTTTCTTGGTGTTTCAATCTTAAATATGTCTTGGTCTGGCACTGTTAAAATAATATGTTATTTTGGTCCTATGCATTAAAAACTCCACCCTATATCTTAACAAAGAATTCAACTCAGTTTTTGTTACAGGAATTCTGCTTTGCAATGCCTCAGAATATGTCACTTGTTATGCCTCTAACTGGGTAAGAGTATTCTCCAATTTGGTTATCTTGCTTAATCTTTCCCCTTAGATCTTAGTGCTGCGTTTGATACCGTGGATCATCATATTCTACTCGATACGCTAGAGAATCATTTTAGGATCAATTTGACCAGCTAACGCTTAGCCTAGGCTCGTGTGTCATACATCACACTGACAAAGTGAGGAACCTTGGGGTCATTTTTGATCCTACGTTGCCCTTTGACCTCCACATTAGAGATACAGTGAGGAAAATAAGTATTTGAACACCCTGTGGTTTTGCAAGTTCTCCCACTTAAAAATCATGGAGGGGTCTGAAATTTTCATCTTAGGTGCATGTCCATTGTGAGAGACATAAACTAAAAAAAAAAAAAAAAAATCCGGAAATCACAATATATGATTTTTTGATCATTTATTTGTATGTTACTGCTGCAAATAAGTATTTGAACACCTACCAACCAGCAAGGATTCTGGCTCTCACAGACCTGTTAATTTTTCTTTAAGAAGCTTTCTTATTCTGCTGTTATGTGCCGACGCGGGTTGAGGAGCGGACCTGCGTCTGACTGAACCCAGCGCTAAATAACCAGAAAGCGGTTCCAAAAAACAAAACAACTTTATTTTCCCCTTCTTGTGCAATACTCAGTGTACAACATAAAAGTGCGTTTGTCTGGCGGAGTGAAGGACAGCGCGCTCTCCAGCGCCCAAAGGGATCAAAGCCCGGCGCTTCTGGACTCACATTCACCGCCAAACACCCCCCAGGTGGACACGACAAACTAACTCTGTGAAGGATAGAAGAGGTGAGGTAAGTCAACAGCTACAATTAATATCCTTCAAAGGCACACACTATCAGCAACACATTCAGGTCTGAATTTAAGCTTTATGTAAATGAGCAGCTTCTCACAACAGGTGGAGGATCATCAGTCCGTACGCCACGGCCGTGAGAAGCGAGCTGCACAATTCTCATCAATGTTCAAATATACTGCGTAACAAAATACCAAATTACTATTAACACTTATTCAGACAATCAATCACCTCTGATGCGTGCTGAAAGCATGTGTCCCTCACCCGTCCTCCTTCACAGGCACGATGTGTCAAACCCAGGCGCGGTCCTCAGCGTCTCACAAACGAACGTCACAAGGTCGAGTTCCCGGCAATTCTGCTTGAATCACTCATGGCTTAAATGCACAACGCCATCTCATTATCTGCTTCAGCTGAAAGTCTTTAAGTTTACACGTGAGCATCATCCACAGGTGCTGCAAATCATGCTGATGAGGGTAAAGGACTCTTCTGCCAGCACCGTCTCCACAGACAAAAACCAGTTTGCATACCACCTGGAGAGCAAAGAAAAGAAAACAACACAAAAACATCCAGCCAAACCCCCAAACACACAACATCTGCACTCTTTACCTGTATTAATCACACCTGTTTGAACTTGTTACCTGTATAAAAGACACCTGTTCACACACTCAATCAACCACACTCCAACCTATCCACCATAGCCAAGACCAAAGAGCTGTCTAAGGACACCAGGGACAAAACTGTAGACCTGTTGTATGGTTGGGGGTGCCTGGCTGCTTTTTGTTTCTGTCTTCTGTTTCTGTCTTTTGTTTTTCCTTCCAGGTGGCACGCATTTAGGACTGAGTGGCTGTGTGGCTGAGTTATCAGGACCTCACCCTGATCACCTGAGGCTGATCATGTGCAGCTCGTCAGGACTCACAGCTGTGGTGCATCTACACGGATTGGAGCATGGTGGCATTTAAGTCTGGAGTACACAGTGTGTATTTGCCAGAGACTCGACCTTGTGACCAGACGGGTGAGATCGTCGTCTTGAGAGCCATCTCATCATTATGGATGCAGAGAACGTCCAGGTTTGATGCCATGGTCTGTGAAAGAGGAGGGGGTGAGGTTTCACGCTCGTCAGCACACTTCCTGAGGTACGTCAGGTTTTGTGACTAACATTTGTACAGTCAGTAAATGTGGTGTCCCTCACACCTTATTATATTGAGCTGTTATGTTAGTCGTTTAATCAGCTTCCACTGCAGTGAGTAATGTGAACGGGGTGTTCCATGCCTGCAGGGTGGGAAGCTGATTAGTGATTAAGCCAGGAAGTGTTTGCTGTTTGTGTACACCTTTGAGTGGTCTCTCTGTGTGTGGAGTGTGGACTCACATGATGATTTCTTCTTTCACAGACTCGGTTTGTCGCGGCCACCTGGGGGATGTCGGCGGGGTCCTTGGGTCCGAACTGTTTCTGGCTCCGGACCGTTTGAGCAGCTGGGAGCGCACCGTATATCCACCTCGCCAGTCCGCGCACTCATTTGTTGTATTTAGCACGTCACTGTTATGTCATTAAATTTTGTTATCCTTTGTACTGTGCTCTGCTTATTTTATACTGGGTCCTTCAAACACTGGTCCGTTCTCCGTCCTGCGTCCAACACATAACAGTAGTCTCTGGCCAAACATCATGGACCCAGTGGTAGCAGAGACGGTAACGCGCCGGGAAGGCGGCAGCAGACGTTCAGAAGTTATCCGGATCAGTTGCGGGTGCTCTCCGCCCGGATGGTGCGTGTTTGAGAACCCATTACTGAATACTGATTTGAGCGCTCTTGCAGCCGTGTTCCTGTGTTGTGCCTTATCCGAGGGTCGTGGTGGAGTGTGACTAGCGATGGCTTCGCGTCACACTTCGACCGGATAAGAGGTTTAAACGGGAGCTGCATGAGTGGGTCTGTAATGGGTGAACGCACACGGCGGAGCTCTGTGGCATGGGTCGCTGTGCTTCCTGTGTTACAGTTGTAGCCCCGTTTCCCCGGGTGAAGATAACTACTGTGTCTGTTGTGTCAGCTCCGGCGTAATTTAGTTGAAGCACATTTTTGGTTGTGTGTTACACACAGCTGCGCACAAGAAAAGCAGCATGAGTTTGTTTTCTCTGTTACCAAAGGGGTTTTTATTTTCAGCACTTTGGCTCCCTCTGTTGGTAACTGAGTCACATTACCGTCAATAGCTCTTAGGTGAGCAGGTGTGTTCCATTTGTTTGAGCTTGACGGTATATAAATCACTTATTAGTTTGTGTTGGTTCATTTTTTGTGGGTGTTTTTTGAGTTGGTTTTTGTGTGGGATTTTTTACACTATTAGTGTCTGGGGTCGTGACCCTGCAGTCTGTCTGGAGCATAAAAAAGGACCCAAGTCACTTTATGTTAGTCTGTCTTTTTTTATTTCTTTTGGTTTCACCTCCCAGGGTTTGATGGGACGGTCCTCTGGGGGGTGATGGGGGGGTAATTGGGTTGTTTTTTCTTTTTTCTTTTTTTTTGTTTTTGTTATGCCCCCTCTTCTCCTCTGGCTCCAGCCGTGTGAGCCGTACGTGTCGGCGTTGCTGGAGTGGTGCAGTTTGGTTATGCTGGGCATTTCCCAGGTAACCTCTGCACCCGGGAGAGGGGGGGGGGGGGGGGTTGGGGTATTTTTTGTTATTCCCTCTCTTCTCCTCTGGCTCCAGCCGTGTGAGCCGCAGGTTGTCGGCGTTGCTGGAGTGGTGCAGTTTGGTTATGCTGGGCGTTTCCCAGGTAACCTCTGCACCTGGGGGGGGGGGGGGGGGGTTCGGGGTGTTGTTTTTTTTTGTTGATTCCCTGTTCCACCTCCAGCTTCAGCACGCCTTTGAGCCGTCTGCCATCGGCGTGGCTGAGGTTTGGGGCAGTGGAATATACCCGCAGCTGGTGGCTGGTTTGGAAGTCGGAGGGGTGGCGCCGTTTTGTGCCGTCTGCCATAATCGCTGTTCCACTCCTCCCGGTTGACTTCTGGGGTATAGTCATGGTTGGTAACGCTGGACGTGCTTCCAGTTTCCACTGTGCCGAGGGGGTGGGGCTGGGGTTGTTTTGTTTGTTTGTTTGTTTTTTTCTCCTTTTGTTTTTCCCCCCAGTTTCCGCCCTCAGGGTGTGACTGTGGTGTCCTCTGGGTGGGGAAAGGGCTGTGGGTCCATCTAGCCATAGACGGCCGGGGCTGGGTCCGTTGGTCATGAGGGGGGGCGTCTCCTGGGGTTGATGGAATGGTCCTCTGGGAGGCGCTGGGAGTCCCCGTGGGTGACTTTGGATCCCAGAGGGACCTCGGCTGTGGTTATTACTCCTGGAGCTGGCGGGATGTCCTCTGGTGGGTGTTGGTCCCTACATGTCGTCGGGGGGGGGGGGGGGTGTTAGCATTTTTATTTGCAAGCTTAAGTTGGGTTGTTTTTCTTTTCTCCTCTTCCCGGGTTTTGATGGGACGGTCCTCTGGGGGGGAAGGGGGGGGGGTGTTGGCGTTTTTTATTTGCAAGCTTAAGTTTGGGTTGTTTTCCTTTTCTCCCCTTCCCGGGGTTTGATGGAACGGTCCTCTGGGGGGGGGGGGGGGGGGTTTGGTTGTTTGTGTTTGTCTTTTTTGTTTTATGACTATACAGACTGTAAACATGGTTGGACAAAGGCTGACCACACAGGTTCAAGAACTCCTGGCCACACCTGTGCAAATTGACTGACAGAAACAAGGGCAAAGATGCAGTCAGAGGAGAAGACGTCAACCGTTCTGTTAGATGAAGATTCTGTTGGAAGATGAATGCAGATACGGTTTCCAGCCATGGTCCCTGGAGGGGGGTGTTTCTCCTGGGCCAGGTTTGTGTGGTCGCCGGGAGGCTTCCCGTGAGGGTGGGGTGCTGTTGTATGGTTGGGGGTGCCTGGCTACTTTTTGTTTCTGTCTTCTGTTTCTGTCTTTTGTTTTTCCTTCCAGGTGGCACGCGTTTAGGACTGAGTGGCTGTGTGGCTGAGTTATCAGGACCTCACCCTGATCACCTGAGGCTGATCATGTGCAGCTCGTCAGGACTCACAGCTGTGGTGCATCTACACGGATTGGAGCATGGTGGCATTTAAGTCTGGAGTACACAGTGCGTATTTGCCAGAGACTCGACCTTGTGACCAGATGGGTGAGATCGTCGTCTTGAGAGCCATCTCATCATTATGGATGCAGAGAACGTCCAGGTTTGATGCCATGGTCTGTGAAAGAGGAGGGGGTGAGGTCTCACGCTCGTTAGCACACTTCCTGAGGTACGTCAGGTTTTGTGACTAACATTTGTACAGTCAGTAAATGTGGTGTCCCTCACACCTTATTATATTGAGCTGTTATGTTAGTCGTTTAATCAGCTTCCACTGCAGTGAGTAAGTGAACGGGGTGTTCCATGCCTGCAGGGTGGGAAGCTGATTAGTGATTAAGCCAGGAAGTGTTTGCTGTTTGTGTACACCTTTGAGCGGTCTCTCTGTGTGTGGAGTGTGGACTCACATGATGATTTCTTCTTTCACAGACTCGGTTTGTCGCGGCCACCTGGGGGGTGTCGGCGGGGTCCTTGGGTCCGAACTGTTTCTGGCTCCGGACCGTTTGTGCAGCTGGGAGCGCACCGTATATCCACCTCGCCAGTCCGCGCACTCATTTGTTGTATTTAGCACGTCACTGTTATGTCATTAAATTTTGTTATCCTTTGTACCGTGCTCTGCTTATTTTATACTGGGTCCTTCAAACGCTGGTCGGTTCTCCGTCCTGTGTCCAACACATAACAAGACCTGCACAATGCTGGAATGGACTACAGGACAACAGGCAAGGAACTTGGTAGAAGACAACAACTGTTATGATTATTTATTAGAAAGTGGAAGAAACACAAGATGACTGTCAATCTCCCTCGGTCTGACATTCCATGCAAGATCTCACTTGGTGGGGTATGGATGATTCTGAGAAAGCTCAGAACTACACAGGAGGACCTGGTCAATGACCTGAAGAGAGCTGGGACCACAGTCACAAACATTACATTAGTAACACATGATGCTGTCATGGTTTAAAATCCTGCAGGGCAGCAAGGTCCCCCTGCTCAAGCCAGCACATGTCCAGGCTGTTTGAAGTTCACCAGTGACCATTTGGATGATCCAGAGGAGGCATGGGAGAAGGTCATGTGGTCAGATGAGACCAAAATAGAGCTTTTTGGAATCAACTCACTTACCGTGTTTAGAGGATGAGAACAACCCCAAGAAAACCATCCCAACCATGAAGCATGGGGGTGGAAACATCATACTCTGGGGGTGCTCTTCTGCAAAGGGGACAGGACGACTGCACCGTATGGAAGGGAGGATGGATGGGGTCATGTATTGTGAGATTTTGTCAAACAACCTCCTTCCCTCAGTAAGAGCATTGAAGGTGGGTCATGGCTGGGTCTTCCAGCATGACAATGACCCCAAACACACAGCCAGGGCAACTAAGGAGGGGCTCTGTAAGAAGCATTTCAAGGTCCTGGAGTGGCCTGGCCAGTCTCCAGACCTGAACTCAATAGAAAATCTTAGGAGGGAGCTGAAACTCCAAACCTGAAAGATTTGGAGAAGATCTGTACGGAGGAGTGAACCAAAATCCCTGCTGCAATGTGTGCAAACCTGGTGAGAAACTACAGGAAACGTTTGACCTCTGTAATTGCAAACAAAGGCTACTGTACCAAATATTAACATTGATTTTCACAGGTGTTCAAATACTTATTTGCAGCAGTAAAATATAAATCAATTATTAAAAAATCATGCATTGTGATTTTCAGATTTTTTTTTTTTTTTAGATTATGTCTCTCACAGTGGACATGCACCTAAGATGAAAATTTCAGACCCCTCCATGATTTCTAAGTGGGAGAACTTGCAAAATCACAGGGTGTTCAAATACATATTTTCCTCACTGTATTACGAGGACTGCTTTCTTCCACCTGCGAAATATAGTGAAGATTTGTTCCATTCTGTCTATGGCTGATGCTGAGACCCTGATTCATGCATTTGTCTCTTCTCGATTGGACTACTGCAATGTTCTATTTTCTGGTTTACCACAGTCCAGCATTAGCGGTCTCCAATTGGTTCAAAATGCTGCTGCCAGACTTTTGATAGGAAGCAGAAAGTTTAACCACATTACACCCATTTTGGCATCTCTTCGCTGGCTTCCTGTCCCAGTGGGATCAGATTTTAAGGTTCTGTTACTAACCTATAAAATTATTCATGGACTACCACCTCCCTACTTAGTTGACCTAAACCCTACGTACCGGCCCGGACTCTGCGTTCTCAGTGTGCAGGACTACTTTATGTCCCTAGGGTGAATAAAAAGGCTGCAGATCACAGAGCTTTCTCTTATCGTGCCCCTGTTCTGTGGAATGATCTCCCTGCATCAATAAGTCAGATTCTGTAGAGATTTTCAAAGTCCAGACTTAAGATGCACTTGTTTTCCCTTTTGTATGGCTAGCATACTGGCATAGTATGTTACTATGCTTTTTACACTTTTAAATTCATTTATTAGTAAAGACAGTGGACCGCAGTGGACCGCAGCCTCAACCGAAGCTCAGTGTTAGTGGCCGGCGATCACCTTAGTATTTCTACTGTTTTTCTTGTTGCTTATGCTGATAAATTATACTGTATTTGTTGGCTTTCTGATGCCTGATTCTTTTTTTCTCTCTGTTTGAGGTGCGGCTCCATCCAGAGATGGAGTGGGTGTCTTCTTCTGCAACCCTCCCATCCTGTGCACCGACATGGACTCCCCAAAATTTTCCCGTATATTCGTATTGTAAATTGTGTCGGTAGAATGGCCCAAGCAGAGGGTCACCCCTTTGAGTGTGGTCTGCTTGAGGTTTCTACCTCAAATCAACAGAGGGAGTTTTTCTTTACCATTGTCGCCTGTGTGCTTGCTCTAGGGGTTGGTATGGTTAGACCTTGTGTGAAACACCTCGAGGCAAGTCTGTTGTGATTTTGCACTATATAAAAAAAAAAAATCAATTGTTGTTGTCCATATGGCTGCTCCCGCTTGTTCGTGGTCACCACAGTGGATTCAGCCAGACCTGCATTGGTATCTGGCACAAGTTTTACGCCGGATGCCCTTCCTGATGCAACTCCAGTTTTTCCTGGAGAAACACCCACAGCCCCTGGTGTTCCTAAGCGGTCTCCCATCCAAATACTAACCAGGTCCTGCACTGCTTAGCTTCTGAGATCTGACAGGATCAGGCTTACACAGAGCAGATTGGCTGCATATGAATGAAATTAATTAATTAATTAAATTAATCTACTTTTATTAAGGTAGGATGAAAATGAGATTGAGTAGTCTCTAATACAACCCTTTAGAGCATCCCATAAAAATCTATAATCATACGAGGTCTGTCAATAAAGTAACGGTCCTTTTTATTTTTTTCAAAAACTATATGGATTTCATTCATATGTTTTTACGTCAGACATGCTTGAACCCTCGTGCGCATGCGTGAGTTTTTCCACGCCTGTTGGTGACGTCATTCGCCTGTGAGCACACCTTGGGAAGGAGTGGTCTCGCCCCCTCGTCGGATTTTCATTGTCTGGAAATGGCGGAATGAAAAGGACTTTTTTTCCATCAGAATTTTTTCAGAAGCTGTTAGAGACTGGCACCTGGAAACCATTCGAAAAATTTATCTGGCTTTCGGTGAAAATTTTACGGGCTTCACAGAGAATAAGGTCTGTTACTACAGCTTTAAGGACACTCGGTGCGCCGCGCTCTGAGCTAAGACGACGCGGCACAAGCCACCGGACCATTTCTAAACGGATGGCTCTGTGGATACGAGACCGTCGTGTGCTCTTTCTCTGGTTATCACAAGAGCTGGACATCAGCCATTTTCCGGCAGATTTCACTTTTAACAAGAGATTTTGTCATGGAAAGCCACGCGGAGGCTTCGCGCGTAAAAAACGATTCGCTTTGGAAGCGAGACAAAGGAACACCTCCGTTTCAGCGTGTCAGAGGACAAGTTTGGACATGTCCAGCTCTCCACAATTTCACTGATACTTACTGGACTGGTAAGCATTGAAAGCCGAGATAGACATGTCCAAACTTGTCCGACCTGAACGATTTTCTGGTGAGTCTGGAGACGTCAAACCATTCATAACCCAATATGAACTACATTTTGAACTGATGGCGCCAATGTTTCCGACCGAGCGGTCGAAGATAGCGTTCATCATCACTCACTTGACCGGTCGGGCGGCAGCGTGGGCCAAGGCTGAATGGAGCCGAGATTCGCCATCTTGCTCCTCCCTGGCAGCATTCACCAGATCTCTCCAGCAGGTCTTTCAGCACTCTTCTCCAGGGCGTGAGGTGGCACGCGAGCTGATGAGGCTGAGGCAAGGCAACCGCCGCGCGGCCGACTACGCAATTGACTTCTGCATTCTGGTCGCAAAGAGCGATTGGAATCCCGCGGCACTCCAAGACGTATTCTTCCGGGGATTGAACAAAAGTATCCAAAGTCAGCTGATCGCAGTGGATTTGCCCGAAGATCTGGACGATCTCATTGCCCTGGCTATCCACACAGACCGTCGCCTGTCGGACCATCCATGCCATGAACGTCATCACATTCATTTCTTCAGCCGACCGCCTACTTCCGGTCCTCCGGGCACCCTCCCCTCCACTTCCGCCGAGGAGCCCATGCAGGTGCGGCGGGCCCGTCTCACCAACCAAGAGAAGAAGCGCCGCCGTGTGGAGGGACTCTGTATCTATTGTGGACAACCTGGTCATATTCTTCTTCATTGTCCCGTCAGGGGTGCCCCGGTGCGGCCAAAAATGGTAGTGCAGGTGAGTCAAAGTACTATTATTCCCTCTTCACAGAATGTGATTAATGCTGAGCTAAAGTCTGATTTATCCACTTAAGTCTGCCCAGTGTTTATTGATTCTGGTGCTGATTCTAATTTAATGTTATCACCTCTTGCCAGGTCCCTCCATCTTAAGTTGTATCGGTTGCCACGTCCTCTGGTTGTGCATGCAGTGGATGGTAGTCCATTAGGTCAAATCAGGTTCCAAACGCAATCAGTTGGTATGACCATTCCCAAGAACCATTCTGAAAACATCAGTTTCCACATTTTTGACAAAATGACTCACCCGTTAATCTTGGGGCACCCCTGGTTGCAATGCCACAAACCCCATTTAGACTGGTCTCACGGGAAGATAGAGTCTTGGGGTCCTGGTTGTAATAATGCCTGCCTAACTCAGCCTGTCAGTGCCTCTGGTGTAGATAGTTCAGATCTAGAAGGAGTTCCCGCATGTTACCATGATCTTGCCGACGTGTTCTGTAAAGTTAAAGCCAAGTCACTCCCACCACACCGCAAGTACGATTGTGCCATAGATCTGCTTCCAGGGGCCACCCCTCCAAGGGGGAAGTTGTTTTCTCTATCTGTGCCTGAGCGCGAGGCCATGAACACATATATCCAAGAATCACTCGCGGCCGGTCTAATTCGCCCCGACTCCTCGCTGCGGGGCGGGGTTTTTTCTTTGTAGAGCTGAAGATAAATCACTCACCCGTCCCTGCATAGATTATCGAGGCCTAAACGTGTTACGATAAAAGAACTGGTACCTTTGCCACTTATTTCATCCGCTTTTGAACTGTTGGAGGAGCCAAGATATTTACCAAATTGGATTATGAAATGCCTATCATCTGGTTTGCATTCGCCGCTGGTGATGATGGAAAACTGCTTTCAATACTCCCACCCGGTCCTTACAAATATCTCGTAATGTCGTTTTGGTCTCACTAATGCTCCAGCTGTTTTCCAAAATCTAGTAAATGACGTGTTGCGTGAATTCCTTAACAAATGCGCTTTTGTTTACCTTGATGATATACTGATCTACTCCCCCGATCTGAAGACCCACATTCAACAAGTACGTTCCATCCTCCAAACCCTATTATGCAATAATCTATATATTAAAGCAGAAAAATGTGAATTCCACAGATCCACGGTATCTTTTTTAGGTTTTGTGATTTCTGAAGGACAAATTCAGATGGAGGTGGCCGCAGTTCACGAGTGGCCGGTTCCTAAATGCCGCAAAGACATTCAATGGTTCCTTGGTTTTGCTAACTTTTATCGCAAATTCATCCGCAATTTCAGTACGGTTGCAGCTCCGCCTCACAATGTCACATCCTTACTCTGCTCATTTGTGTGGACTCCCGAATGCGATAAAGCATTCCAGAACCTAAAGAAACATTTTACTAGGGCCCCCATGCTGCTCCTTCCTGACCCTGCCCGGCAGTTCGTAGTCAAAGTGGATGCGATGTTGGGATTGGGGCAGTGCTTTCCCAAAAGCGGTGGGCCATCTCGCTACTGATTCCACTTCCATTCCTGAATCGATTTTGCCGGCTAAGTGTTTCATGTCAACCTTAACCTGGAATATTGAATCAAAGATTAGGTCTGTTGTAGGGAACACTCCTGTTCCTCCAGATTGCCCGAATGGCAGGTTATTTTTCCAACGTCTCTCAGGGGGGAGGTCATTCAATGGGGACATGATAGTCGCTTTTCGTGCCACCCGAGTGCCCGAAGAACAATGTATATTCTCTCCCAACGGTTTTGGTGGCCAAAGATGTTGTCAGATGTCAAAGAATATGTGAATGCTTGTTCTGTTTGTGCAATGCATAAGACCCGTCCACCTGCGGGTTCTCTGTTGCCTCTACCCATTCCCGTTTGGCCATGGACTCATATCTCAGTAGACTTTGTGACTGGCTTACCGCCCTCCAGGGGCAACTCTGTGATCATGACGGTGGTTGATCGATTGTCTAAAATGGTTCATTTTGTACCGCTACCAAAGCTCCCGTCTGCTAAAGAAACCGCTGAAGCGTTGTTGGTACATGTCTTCAAGCTGCATGGTTTGCTTCAGGACATAGTGTCGGACCGGGGTCCCCAGTTCGTTTCACATTTCTGGAGGGAATTCTGCCGGCTTCTCGGGGTCACTTCTAGTCTTACCTCGGGGTACCATCCTCAAGCTAATGGTCAAACTGAACGCCTAAATCAAGAATTGGAGAAAGGGCTGCGTTTTTGTCCTCCCAGTTCTCCGCTTCCTGGTCCACTCAGTTACCCTGGATTGAACTGGCTCATAACTGCTTACCCACTGCTTCCTCTGGTTTTTCTCCATTCTATGTCGTCTTTGGTCATCAACCTTCTCTGTTCACCTCTACTGATTTGCGCTCACCGGTACCTTCTGCTTTGGGTCTTGTCATGCGGTGCCAACGGACCTGGGATCGGGCCCGGAGGGCTCTTTTGCCATCCTCCAAATGTTACAAAGTGGCGGCAGATCGCAGATGTTCCACGGTGCCCCCTTACATTCCGAGACAGCGGGTCTGGCTGTCCACGCAGCATCTGCCGCTTCATGGTGTGCCTCGAAAAATGGCTCCCAGGTTCGTTGGTCCATTCCCGATTTTTAAGATCGTTAATCCTATCTCTGTACGTATCCATCTTTCTAGGTCTCTGAAGGTCCATCCCACTTTTCATGTTAGCCATCTGAACTGTTCCGTTCCAGCCCGTTGTGTCCACCGGCCATTCCCCCGCCTTCCGCCCGGTGTGTGTGGGGGGCTTCTTTACTGTGCAGCGGCTCCTGGGTTCCCGGTGGTGGGGCCGCGGCCTCCAGTACTTGGTGGACTGGGAGGGTTATGGCCCCGAGGAGCAGTCTTGGGGGTTCCCTCCTGGTTTATTTTGGACCCTGGTCTTGTGCATGACTTTCATGCTTCTCACCCCTCTGCTCCTGGGTTGTCGCGGGCCGGCCTTTGGGGGGGGTTCTTGGTTTTCTGGGTGGTTGTTGTTGCTCCATCTATCTCTTGTTCTGTCTCTGCTCTATCTTCTGCTTGGGTTTTCTCTGTCTTGTTGTTTCTTTGCCTTTCTCTCCCTGGTTCTTTGGTGATGGTCTCTCTGTCTGGCCACACCCTGGTTCTGGGAGTTTCTCCACACACCTGTTCTGAGTTTGCTGTTAATCACCTGGGTGCTTTATAAACCTCACAGTTTGTCTCTGTCCTTTGCCAGATTATTGTGCCTTGTGCCTTCGCTTCCAGCCTTGTTCCTGTTCTCTAGCCTTGTTTTGTTGCCTCATCGTTTTTTTGACTTCCTGCCTGTGTACTCCCACCACATTTTTTCGCTTGATGTTTCTGATCCTGTTGCTCTGTTTGGATTGCCTTTCTGTGTACCGACCCCAGCTTGTTCACCAAGTAAACGTTTCGTCTCCTCTAAGCTGTGTTCTAGCGTTGGCATTTGCGTCCAGCTCATCCTGCCTATCGAGCTTGATATATTCTGTTTTTATTTACATTTCATACCACGTCCCGACTTCAATGGAATTGGGGTTGTTCATGCATAATATATTCATAATAACTACTAAAGGCTAGTGTTGTGGAACATACTAGATGCAGAATAGAGAATCAACCAACAGTGCAGCTGACCAGCCAAAAAGTAAAATTAAAGTGCTGAGAGAGATCTAACCACCCCAAACCACTGTTGCCATGAACCCGCCACTCCAAGGAAAACAGAGGGCATGAGAACAAAAACCCACACAAAATTTAAAAAATGGAAAAATCAAGACCAAGACTCTTGAGCTTAATTTGTCCTCCAGCTGGACGTGTTTTGTTGCCATTTGTGTCACTTTCTGCTTCTTTGTTCTGTGATTATTTATTTTAGTTATTGTTATGTATTTATTACAATACACAGATATCATTACAGTACACAGACATTATTATAATACACAGACATTATTACAGTACACAGACATTATTACAATACACACAGACTATTACGATACACAATTATTGTTACAGTACACAGACATCATTATATTACATACAGAAATTATTACAGTACACAGACATTATTACAGTACACAGATATTATTATAATACAAGCAGACATTATTACAGTACACAGATATTATTACAGTACACACAGGCATTATTACAGTACTCAGATATTGTTACAGTACACAGATATTATTATAATACAAGCAGACATTATTACAATACACACAGGCATTATTACAGTACTCAGATATTGTTACAGTACACAGATATTATTATAATACAAGCAGACATTATTACAGTACACACAGGCATTATTACAGTACTCAGATATTGTTACAGTACACAGATATTATTATAATACAAGCAGACATTATTACAATACACACAGGCATTATTACAGTACTCAGACATTATTACAGTACACAGATATTATTACAGTACACACAAGCATTATTACAGTACTCAGGCATTATACAAGTATACAGATATTATTACAGTACACAGAGACAGTATCTGTTAGCTGTTTAATATAGCCAGTTAGATTGATCTAGTTATCTAGATACCGATTTGTTTCACAGTGTAATCTTCATGTGCCTTAACTAAAAGCACTCCCTCTGGTGAATCACCTCTAAATTATTTACACATTATTCACTTTGTGTATTTTTAGGAATCCGCTAGCTTAGCGCAGCTACTAGCTCTTAGCCGGTTTAGCATGGCGGCTTCTCCTGTCTCTCCCGCACTTTTCTGCTCTGGGTGTGAAATGTTTAGTTATTCCTCGGCCTCCTTTAGCAGTAATGGTACTTGTAATAAGTGTAGCTTATTCGTAGCTTTGGAGGCCAGGCTGGGCGAATTGGAGACTCGGCTCCGCACCTTGGAAAATCCTACAGCTAGCCAGGCCCCTGTAGTCGGTGCAGACCAAGGTAGCTTAGCTGCCGTTAGTTCTCCTCCGGCAGATCCCGAGCAGCTGGGAAAGCAGGCCGACTGGGTGACTGTGAGGAGGAAGCATAGTCCTAAACAGAAGCCCCGTGTACACCGCCAACCCGTTCACATCTCTAACTGATTTTCCCCACTCGGCGACACACCCGCAGAGGAACAAACTCTGGTTATTGGCAACTCTGTTTTGAGAAATGTGAAGTTAGCGACACCAGCAACCATAGTCAATTGTCTTCCGGGGGCCAGAGCAGGCGACATTGAAGGAAATTTGAAACTGCTGGCTAAGGCTAAGCTTAAATTTGGTAAGATTGTAATTCACGTCGGCAGTAATGACACCCGGTTACGCCAATCGGAGGTCACTAAAATTAACATTGAATGGGTGTGTAACTTTGCAAAAACAATGTTGGACTCTGTAGTTTTCTCTGGGCCCCTCCCCAATCGGACCGGGAGTGACATGTTTAGCCGCATGTTCTCCCTGAATTGCTGGCTGTCTGAGTGGTGTCCAAAAAATGAGGTGGGCTTCATAGATAATTGGCAAAGCTTCTGGGGAAAACCTGGTCTTGTTAGGAGAGACGGCATCCATCCCACTTTGGATGGAGCAGCTCTCATTTCTAGAATCTGGCCAATTTTCTTAAATCCTCCAAACTGTGACTATCCAGGGTTGGGACCAGGAAGCAGAGTTGTAGTCTTACACACCTCTCTGCAGCTTCTCTCCCCCTGCCATCCCCTCATTTTCCCATCCCCGTAGAGACGGTGCCTGCTCCCAGACTACCAATAACCAGCAAAAATCTATTTATGCATAAAAATTCAAAAAGAAAAAATAATATAGCACCTTCAACTGCACCACAGACTAAAACAGTTAAATGTGGTCTATTAAACATTAGATCTCTCTCTTCTAAGTCCCTGTTAGTAAATGATATAATAATTGATCAACATATTGATTTATTCTGCCTTACAGAAACCTGGTTACAGCAAGATGAATATGTTAGTTTAAATGAGTCAACACCCCCGAGTCACACTAACTGCCAGAACGCTTGTAGCACGGGCCGAGGCGGAGGATTAGCAGCAATCTTCCACTCCAGCTTATTAATTAATCAAAAACCCAGACAGAGCTTTAATTCATTTGAAAGCTTGTCTCTTAGTCTTGTCCATCCAAATTGGAAGTCCCAAAAACCAGTTTTATTTGTTGTTATCTATCGTCCACCTGGTCGTTACTGTGAGTTTCTCTGTGAATTTTCAGACCTTTTGTCTGACTTAGTGCTTAGCTCAGATAAGATAATTATAGTGGGCGATTTTAACATCCACACACTTCCTCCAAACCATCAACATGTCTATTAGACCCCATTCCTACCAGGCTGCTCAAGGAAGCCCTACCATTAATTAATGCTTAGATCTTAAATATGATCAATCTGTCTTTATTAGTTGGCTATGTACCACAGGCTTTTAAGGTGGCAGTAATTAAACCATTACTTAAAAAGCCATCACTTGACCCAGCTATCTTAGCTAATTATAGGCCAATCTCCAACCTTCCTTTTCTCTCAAAAATTCTTGAAAGGGTAGTTGTAAAACAGCTAACTGATCATCTGCAGAGGAATGGTCTTTTTGTGTTGTGTGTTGGGGGTGTGTGGCTGGACATTTTGGTGTTCTTTTCTTTTCTTTGCTCTCCAGGTGGTATGCAAACTGATTTGTCTGTGGAGAAGGTGCTGGCAGAAGAGTCCTTCACCCTCATCAACGTTATGTGCAGCACCTGTGGATGGTGCTCACGTGCAACCTTAAAGACTTTCAGCTGAAGCAGATAATGAGATGGCGTTCTGCATTTAAGCCATGTGTGATTCAAGCAGAATTGCCAGGAACTCGACCTTGTGATGTTCGTTTGTGAGACGCCGAGGACCGCGCCTGGGTTTGACACATTGAGCCTGTGAAGGAAGAAGGGTGAGGGACACATGCTGTCAGCACACATCAGAGGTGATTAATTGTTTGACTAATTGTTGATAGTAACTTGGTATTTTGTTACGCAGTATATTTGAATTGTGATGAGAATTGTGCAGCTCGCTTCTCACTGCCGTGGCGTGCGGACTGGTGATCCTCCACCTGTTGTGAGAAGCTGCTCATTTACATAAAGCTTAATACAGACCTGAATGTGTTGCTGATAGTGTGTGCCTTTGAAGGATATTGGTTGTAGCTGCTGACTTACCTCACCTTTTCTATCCTTCGCAGAGAGTCGGTTTGTCGTGTCCACCTGGGGGGTGTTTGCCGGTAAACGTGGGTCCAGAAGCGCCGGGCCTCGATCCTTTTAGGCGCTGGAGAGCGTGCCAGCCTTCACTCCACCAGACTGACGCTGTTTTAGTTTGTACACGTTGTTATGCACCAAAGGGTGGAAGAAATCAATTGTTTTGTTATTGGAACCGCTTTCTGGTTATTTTAGCGCTGGGTTCCGTCAGACGCAGGTCCGCTCCTCAACCCGCGTCGACACATAACAGTAGTTCCTGGCCATTCCATAATGGACCCAGCGGCAGAGGCAGTTCCATTCGCCGAAAGAGTTCAAGAACACTTGGAGAAAATATGGGAGCAATTGCAGCATCTCGCAGGCCAAATTGAACAAACAGACGCCGGTGTTACGGAGCTTGCAGCGCAAGCCGTTCTGCTTCCTGCTGCTCCAGCTGCGGCACCATTGATACCGGTGCAGATAACTCCCTCACCCAGAGATTTCGGCGGTCCGAACGATTATTTGTCATCCGGAGCCTTATGCAGGAGACGTTGAAGCCTGTGCTTCATTTTTGATGCAATGTTCTCTGGTGACGTATCTCCAGGTGTTCTGGGACAGGCGACATAATACACACACACACACAAAAAAAAAACTTGTATGGGCTAATGTTTTGTTTTTTTGAAAGAGGTATAATTTGTTTGGGGAGTCAGAGGTGTGTCTGGTGGATGTGAACGATAGGCGGTTAGAAGCCCGTCTGGACTCACTTGATCGTTGTTTTTTTATGTGTATTTAGGTATTTTCTGTTTCGGTCTGGGGTCATTTTGTTTTGTTGTTTTTTATTTCCCTACTTCCCTAACCCCAACCTCACTCGCCCCAAGACCGTTCGTCTTGTGGGTTGTGGGGTGGTGCAGGTTGGTCACGCTGAGCGTTCTCAGAAGACCTCTGCACCTAGGGGGGGGGTTGTTAGGGGCGTTTTTTTTGGTTTGGTTAGGGCCCGGTTCCACTCCAGCCTTGGTGGGCCTTTGTACCGTTCGTCATTGGTGTTGCCGGGGTGTGGTGCAGCGGGAACATACCTCAGTCGGAGGGGTGGGCCGATCTGTTGCCGTTCGCCATTTCGGTAGTTCCACCCCAACCGAGAGGCTGGGGTATGGTCGAGTTGGGGCACCGGACGTTTTTCCGGTTTTCCGCTGCGCCTTGGGGTTGGGGCCGGGTTAGTTTTTCATGTTCCCTTCCCCGGCTTGATGTTTTGTGCCGTTCGCCAAAACTGAGCCGCCGAGGGGCTCTGGGAGGGACCTGGGGTTTTTCGGGGTGCCGGGGAAGGTAACAGGGTTTAACGGTTGTTTTATTTGCCCCCGGGGTAGTTTAAGGTAGTCCTCCGGGGGTTGGACTTTGATTTTGTTTTGTTTCCTTCCAGGTTCCACCTCCAGGGTTGATGGGACGGTCCTCTGGGGGGGAATTGGCTTGTGGGGCCGACTAGCCAAGTGTGGCCGGGTCTGGGGTTCCGGGGTTGTGGGGAGGGTGCCTCCTGGGGTTTGATGGTACGGTCCTCTGGGGGGCGCCGTTTGCTCCATGTGTACCTGGGGACCTTTGTGGGATTCCGGTTCTGGCTATTCCTCCTGGAACCAGCGGTAAAGGCCTTCTGGGGGGTGTTGGGCTCTGCAAGTCGTTCTGGGGGGGTTGTTTGTTATTTTTCTTTTATGCATTTATGTTTGTATTGTGTTTTTGGGGCTGTGTTGGGTTTTTGCATTTGGGAGTTTTTCTTTTCTTCCCGGGGTTGGATGGGACGGTCCCCTGGGGAGGTTTTGGGTGGGTTTTCTGTTTTTCTTGTATGTTGGATTGTACTAGGGACTGTTTTGGGGTTTTTGTTGATGCCAGCCGGCCTTCCAGCTGCGGTGCCCTGTCCTGCTGTCTGTGGTGAACCTTGGGAGCGTTATGCTGTCTGCTTCCTGACGAGGACCCCGGAGGGAGGTGCTGTTCTCGGACCTGGTCTGTTCGGTCGCCGGGAGGCTTCCCGTTAAAGGGGGGGTGCTGTTGTGTGTTGGGGGGGGTGTGGCTGGAGATTTTGGTGTTCTTTTCTTTTCTTTGCTCTCCAGGTGGTATGCAAACTGATTTGTCTGTGGAGAAGGTGCTGGCAGAAGAGTCCTTCACCCTCATCAACGTTATGTGCAGCACCTGTGGATGGTGCTCACGTGCAACCTTAAAGACTTTCAGCTGAAGCAGATAATGAGATGGCGTTCTGCATTTAAGCCATGTATGATTCAAGCAGAATTGCCGGGAACTCGACCTTGTGATGTTCGTTTGTGAGACGCTGAGGACCGCACCTGGGTTTGACACATCGTGCCTGTGAAGGAAGAAGGGTGAGGGACACATGCTGTCAGCACACATCAGAGGTGATTAATTGTTTGACTAATTGTTGATAGTAACTTGGTATTTTGTTACGCAGTATATTTGAATTGTGATGAGAATTGTGCAGCTCGCTTCTCACTGCCATGGCGTGCGGACTGGTGATCCTCCACCTGTTGTGAGAAGCTGCTCATTTACATAAAGCTTAAATACAGACCTGACTGTGTTGCTGATAGTCAATCAATCAATCAATTTTTTTATATAGCGCCAAATCACAACAAACAGTTGCCCTAAGGCGCTTTATATTGTAAGGCAAGGCCATACAATAATTATGTAAAACCCCAACGGTCAAAACGACCCCCTGTGAGCAAGCACTTGGCTACAGTGGGAAGGAAAAACTCCCTTTTAACAGGAAGAAACCTCCAGCAGAACCAGGCTCAGGGAGGGGCAGTCTTCTGCTGGGACTGGTTGGGGCTGAGGGAGAGAACCAGGAAAAAGACATGCTGTGGAGGGGAGCAGAGATCGATCCAGTCTAGAGGAAATAAATGCATGAATTAGTTTTTCAGCATCACTCTGAGACAAGACCTTTCTAATTTTAGAGATATTGCGTAAATGCAAAAAAGCAGTCCTACGTATTTGTTTAATATGCGCTTTGAATGACATATCCTGATCAAAAATGACTCCAAGATTTCTCACAGTATTACTAGAGGTCAGGGTAATGCCATCCAGAGTAAGGATCTGGTTAGACACCATGTTTCTAAGATTTGTGGGGCCAAGTACAATAACTTCAGTTTTATCTGAGTTTAAAAGCAGGAAATTAGAGGTCATCCATGTCTTTATGTCTGTAAGACAATCCTGCAGTTTAGCTAATTGGTGTGTGTCCTCTGGCTTCATGGATAGATAAAGCTGGGTATCATCTGCGTAACAATGAAAATTTAAGCAATGCCATCTAATAATACTGCCTAAGGGAAGCATGTATAAAGTGAATAAATTGGTCCTAGCACAGAACCTTGTGGAACTCCATAATTAACCTTAGTCTGTGAAGAAGATTCCCCATTTACATGAAGAAATTGTAATCTATTAGATAAATATGATTCAAACCACCGCAGCGCAGTGCCTTTAATACCTATGGCATGCTCTAATCTCTGTAATAAATTTTATGGTCAACAGTATCAAAAGCAGCACTGAGGTCTAACAGAACAAGCACAGAGATGAGTCCACTGTCTGAGGCCATAAGAAGATCATTTGTAACCTTCACTAATGCTGTTTCTGTACTATGATGAATTCTAAAACCTGACTGAAACTCTTCAAATAGACCATTCCTCTGCAGATGATCAGTTAGCTGTTTTACAACTACCCTTTCAAGAATTTTTGAGAGAAAAGGAAGGTTGGAGATTGGTCTGTAATTAGCTAAGATAGCTGGGTCAAGTGATGGCTTTTTAAGTAATGGTTTAATTACTGCCACTTTAAAAGCCTGTGGTACATAGCCAACTCATAAAGACAGATTGATCATATTTAACATCGAAGCATGAAATAATGGTAGGGCTTCCTTGAGCAGCCTGGTAGGAATGGGGTCTAATAGACATGTTGATGGTTTGGATGAAGTAACTAATGAAAATAACTCAGACAGAACAATCTGAGAGAAAGAGTCTAACCAAATACCGGCATCACTGGAAAGCAGCCAAAGATAACGATACGTCTTTGGGATGGTTATGAGTAATTTTTTCTCTAATAGTTAAAATTTTATTAGCAAAGAAAGTCATGAAGTCATTACTAGTTAAAGTTAAAGGCATACTCGGCTCAATAGAGCTCTGACTCTTTGTCAGCCTGGCTACAGTGCTGAAAAGAAACCTGGGGTTGTTCTTATTTTCTTCAATTAGTGATGAGTAGTAAGATGTCCTAGCTTTACGGAGGGCTTTTTTTTATAGAGCAACAGACTCTTTTTCCAGGCTAAGTGAAGATCTTCTAAATTAGTGAGACGCCATTTCCTCTCCAACTTACGGGTTATCTGCTTTAAGCTGCGAGTTTGTGAGCTATACCACGGAGTCAGGGACTTCTGATTTAAAGCTCTCTTTTTCAGAGGAGCTACAGCATCCAAAGTTGTCTTCAATGAGGATGTAAAACTATTGACGAGATACTCTATCTCACTTACAGAGTTTAGGTAGCTACTCTGCACTGTGTTGGTATATGGCATTAGAGAACATAAAGAGGAATCATATCCTTAAACCTAGTTACAGTGCTTTCTGAAAGACTTCTAGTGTAATGAAACTTATTCCCCACTGCTGGGTAGTCCATCAGAGTAAATGTAAATGTTATTATGAAATGATCAGACAGAAGGGAGTTTTCAGGGAATACTGTTAAGTCTTCAATTTCCATACCATAAGTCAGAACAAGATCTAAGATATGATTAAAGTGGTGGGTGGACTCATTTACATTTTGAGCAAAGCCAATTGAGTCTAATAATAGATTAAATGCAGTGTTGAGGCTGTCATTCTCAGCATCTGTGTGGATGTTAAAAATCGCCCACTATAATTATCTTATCTGAGCTAAGCACTAAGTCAGACAAAAGGTCTGAAAATTCACAGAGAAACTCACAGTAACGACCAGGTGGACGATAGATAACAACAAATAAAACTGGTTTTTGGGACTTCCAATTTGGATGGACAAGACTATGAGTCAAGCTTTCAAATGAATTAAAGCTCTGTCTGAGTTTTTGATTAATTAATAAGCTGGAATGGAAGATTGCTGCTAATCCTCCACCTCGGCCCGTGCTACGAGCATTCTGCCAGTTAGTGTGAATCGGGGGTGTTGACTCATTTAAACTAACATATTCATCCTGCTGTAACCAGATTTCTGTAAGGCAGAATAAATCAATATGTTGATCAATTATTATATCATTTACTAACAGGGACTTAGAAGAGAGAGACCTAATGTTTAATAGACCACATTTAACTGTTTTAGTCTGTGGTGCAGTTGAAGGTGCTATATTATTTTTTCTTTTTGACTTTTTATGCTTAAATAGATTTTTGCTGGTTATTGGTGGTCTGGGAGCAGGCACCGTCTCTTCGGGGATGGGGTAATGAGGGGATGGCAGGGGGAGAGAAGCTGCAGAGAGGTGTGTAGGTAAATCACATTATTACAGTACACAGATATTATTACAGTACACAGATATTATTACAGTACACAGATATTATTGCAGTACACAGACATTATTATAATACACACATTACAGTACACACAGGCATTATTACAGTACTCAGACATTATTACAGTACACAGATATTATTACAGTACTCAGACATTATTACAGTACACAGATATTATTACAGTACACACAGGTATTATTACAGTTCACAGATATTATTACAGTACTCAGACATTATTACAGCACACAGATATTATTACAGTACACACAGACATCATTACAATACTCAGGCATTATTACAGTACACATATATCATTACAGTACACAGAGACATTATTACAGTACACAGATATTATTACAGTACACACAGGCTTTATTACAGTATTCAGGCATTATTACACTACACAGATATTATTACAGTACTCAGGCATTATTACAGTACACAGAGACATTATTACAGTATTCAGGCATTATTACACTACACAGACATTATTACAGTACACAGATATTATAATACACTTACAGTACACAGCCATTATTACAGCATTATTATAATACACACAGAGATTATTACAGTATACACACATTACTACAGTACACAGACATTATTATAGTACACAGATATTATTACAATACACAGACATTATTACAATACACAGACATTACAGTACACAGATATTATTACAGTACACACAGGCATTATTATAGTACACAGATATTATTACAGTGCACAGATATTATTACAGTACTCAGACATCATTACAGTACAAGATATTATAATACACACAGACATTACAGTACACCGCCATTATTACAGTATTACATTATTATAGTACACAGATATTATTACAGTACACAGAGACATTATTACAGTACACAGACATTATTATAATACACACTGACATTATTATAATACACTCAGGCATTATTACAGTACACATACATTATTATAATACACACTGACATTACAGTCTTTTCAAGACTTTTTACTTTTTTTTACTTTTTCACCGTGCTCCAACGCCTAAAGAAGACCTCTAACGGTCGAAGCATCGCGACGGAGCTCTTTTATCAGCTACCTTCATCAGCGTTGGCAAGCTAACTAGCTTGCTAACGCTTTCGTTTTATTTTATTTTATTTTAGCACTGTTGTCGTGCGTTACCTGTGCTGCTCACAGCCTGTCCAGTGGATTTTTATTTTATTTTTTGGCGCTGTTGTCGTGCGTTGCCTGTGCTGCTCCACAGCCTGTCCAGTGGATTTTTATTTATTTTTTAGCACTGTTGTCGTGTGTTACCTGTGCTGCTCCACAGCCTGTCAGTGGATTTTTATTTTATTTTTTGCCTGTTGTCGTGCGTGTACCTGTGCTGCTCCACAGCCTGTCCAGTGGATTTTTATTTTATTTTTTAGCACTGTTGTCGTGCGTTACCTGTGCTGCTCCACAGCCTGTCCGTGGATTTTTATTTTATTTTTAGCACTGTTGTCGTGCGTTACCTGTGCTGCTCCACAGGCTGTCAGTGGATTTTTATTTTATTTTTTGGCGCTGTTGTCGTGCGTTGCCTGTGCTGCTCCACAGCCTGTCCAGTGGATTTTTATTTTATTTTTTACCACTGTTGTCGTGTGTTACCTGTGCTGCTCCACAGCCTGTCCAGTGGATTTTTTTTTATTTTTTACCACTGTTGTCGTGCGTTACCTGTGCTGTTCCACAGCCTGTCCAGTGGATTTTTATTTTATTTTTACCACTGTTGTCGTGTGTTACCTGTGCTGCTCCACAGCCTGTCCAGTGGATTTTTAATTTTATTTTTACCACTGTTGTCGTGCGTTACCTGTGCTGCTCCACAGCCTGTGCAGTGGATTTTTATTTTATTTTTAGCACTGTTGTCGTGCGTTAACCTGTGCTGCTCCACAGCCTGTTCAGTGGATTTTTATTTATTTTTTGGCGCTGTTGTCGTGCGTTGCCTGTGCTGCTCCAGCAGCCTGTGCCAGTGGATTTTTATTTTATTTTTGGCGCTGTTGTCGGTGTGTACCTGTGCTGCTCCACAGCCTGTCCAGTGGATTTTATTTTATTTTTAGGCACTGTTGTCGTGTGTTACCTGTGCTGCTCCACACACTGTCATGGATTTTTATTTTATTTTTGGCGCTGTTGTCGTGCGTTACCTGTGCTGTTCCACAGCCTGTCCAGGGATTTTTATTTTATTTTTACCACTGTTGTCGTGTGTTACCTGTGCTGCTCCACAGCCTGTTCATGGATTTTATGTTTTTTTTTTGGCACTGTTGTCGGTGTTACCTGTGCTGTTCCACAGCCTGTCCAGTGGATTTTTATTTTATTTTTTACCACTGTTGTCGTGTGTTACCTGTGCTGCTCCGCAGCCTGTCCAGTGGATTTTTATTTGTATTATTTTATTTTATTTATTTATTTATTTATTTTTTTTTATCACTGTTGTCGTGCGTTCCTGTGCTGCTCCACAGCCTTCCAGTGGATTTTTATTTATTTTTTAGCACTGTGTTGTGCGTTACCTGTGCTGCTCCACAGCCTGTCCAGCGGATTTTT